>NC_056744.1:108972169-109272169 GCF_019279795.1 Protopterus annectens
TACAGTTATACAACCTTCTTAAAGTTTATCACTTAAACCTATGTTTAATGTGACCAAAAAATTAAAAAGAAAAAAATAACACTTACTATAGAATTCTAGCTTTCTCGCTGCTACATGCTCAACCCATTCAACTAGCTGGCTGGACCTATGATTCTTTAGGTCATTGTACCTGTTTCTGCACTTAGGGCCAGATTGGGTGATCCCCAGGTGCTCACTTAACTCCTTCCAAATGTTGATCTTTTCTCCAGTCAGACCCTGTAACACACACATAGTTCTTTTCTAGGTATGAATTGCTTTCAAGGTAGAGCATTATTTTGGTCTCTTTATCTGACCAGCTCAGAGTGCAACTTTATGCCTTAACAGGTTCTGCCATCCTTAGAAGTGCCAGTACCAGAATGAAGAACGTATGAGCAGGGCTTTGGCTCACAGCTTTAGAACACTCACCCTGGGGTGTGACATAAACCTCACCAATCCCAGTTAACCAGCAGGGGCATTAGACTTGGTACTGTTATTATTGGCAAGTTTGGTTTTTTTAACACGTTTATTAAATTGTCACTTAAGACATAGGCAAACATGTACTAACAGAAATCAAAACAAACAATATTAACATTTTTCCCATTTACGTACATTATATATCACACATCTTTTCTTTCTATAATCTGTCCAACATCGCATACATTGGTGAATTCCTGCCTTTCCTTAAACTTCACTCCTCCACCTCCTGAACATTATTCTGCATGTCTTGTTCCCACAATTTCCATTTTATGTTTTTGTAATTTACTCCTTCTCTTTTCTAAATATCCCCCTCCAGTTCTTTTATCTATTTTATAATATTCAGTATTTCAAATAGATTTGGTTTAGACATTGTTTTCTATTTTATAGTAATTCCTTTTTTGGCAGCCAGCAGAATTAAACTTAAAGATCAAATGGAAAGGGTTTTTACCATTTCTTTTTGTTATAATTATAATGTCACCTTGTAAAATGGTCTTTCTTATTCTATAATTTGTAGTTTTTACTTCAGTGATCCTGTATTTATTAAGTTTAAGTTTAATAAACTGGTGTTTCTGTTTACTGTATGCTGCAATTCATACCTCTCAAGTGTACCTCATTACGAGGAACGTACCTCATTTGGGGTCTTAAAAAGTTCATGTTCCTCAAAGTTCCACATTGAAAGACTCTGTCACACATTCAGTGTTAGGAATTTTTTAAGTGAAATCCATTGTAAATAGAAGTGAATCATATTAATTCATTAAAAAATCTTCTTTATAAGTAAAACCAGCTTATTTTAACCATCCTATGACCTTCCTAGTTGAAGTTGTTAGTAAGCCATTAGTATGTGTTCCACATTTTGCCCATTTGTTCCACATTATGACGGCTCATGTTCATTTTGGATATGGAAGGTTGAGAGCTATGCTGCAATTGTCCAATTACTTCCTGATTACATGCTATCCAGTCCCGCCTTCTGGTGATGCATTAGAGAGAAGAAACAGCTTGTAGTGGGTTTGAATGTTTTCTATAGTCTGCAGCAGTCAGTCAGACAATAAATAAATAAGTAAATAAATAAGTAAATGCAGTCTATTCAAGTGAAAAGTAAGAAACAATAAAACTGATTCGTAGTAAAGTGTATAGTGCATAACACACAGTGTAATAAAACAGAAGTAAAACTAATAAATCATTGTCTAACAATGGATTTTAGGGAGAAAACTATCAATTTGTGAATCACCTCAATGACAAACCTATTTTACATTACATCTATGTGTTATATCACAAGGAATTTGTGCAGAAAAGAAAACATATGGAATCATGTACGCATCTGTGAAAATGAAGATGCAGTAATGTGACCATTCCATAGTCAACAGCTGTTTACTACAGTGTGATAGTGTTTGTGATATACTGAAGTGCCTTAACATTTGATAATTCCACAGAGGAGCACTTCATTTTGCCTTCTGTCTCTGATTCTACCTCATAGTTTTGCCTTGTCCCTCGTAAATGTTTTAAAACATTTCTGGTAAATCACTACAAATTGTTTTTCACCTGTTGCACCTTTGTCCTCCCATTATTTCTGGATTTGTCCTGAATTCTTAATCAAAGAAGTTGAGATGTATGCTGCTGTCTGTTCAACAGTGTTAAATGTTTTTTACCAACTTTAGATGCTGATAACTCTCCTATACTTATTCTGGACAAGTGTACACTATTTGTGATTCACACATCTGTAGTTTTTTCTCCCTAAAAGTGATCAGTTAATACATTGTTAAACAGTTTATTAGTTTTACATGTGTTTTATTACACTGTTTGTCAAGCACTATGCACTTTACTAAGAATCTTATCCTGTCCCATCTTACTTTTATCATCCACTTGAATATAATTATGTTTTATTGATTTATTATCTGACTGAGTGACTTAACTGTTCTGCATTCTAGTTATTTTGTAATAAAATCTGCTGCATGCTACAGGAAAACATGTCAACCCACTACAGAACTGTTCCCCCCCAGTACATCATCTGAAAGTGGGGATGGATGACAAGGAATCTGGAAGTAATTGGACAGTTGCTCAGCATACAGTAAACAAAAACATTGGTATATTAAACTCAATAAATATAGGTCCACTTAAGTAACTAAAGTAAAAGCTACATATTTTTGAATAAGGAAGTCCAATTTACAAACTGAGGGCATAATTATATCAAAAAGAAATGGTAATAAAATCTTTGCACTTGATCTTTAATAAGGCATTACTAAGTCTAGAAAATTCATATCCCGTGTCCCAGCTCTTAAGAATAATTTCTTTAGTTACAAATATTTGCTTACCCAATATTTCTGACAAAGTACTCTGTAAGAATTTTTTAAAATCTGCCAACTCATTACATTCCCAAAACATATGTTCCCAGTTACCTGTTTCTTCCTCATCACACCTCCATTTGCTGTCTACCCAAGGAAAAAGTCTTTGAATTTGGCTCTGGGTATAAAATACCTAGGCAAATACTTCCAAGTGAATAAATTAAACCTTTTGGACTTTGTTGCATACTTGGGAGCCATGCCTATGCCCTGCCATTGTTCTTTTGTAAACTGGTTTTCCAGTCTCACTTCTCAATCGTTTCTAACTTCTGATTGATTCTTATAGTTATCATGCAAGTATTTTATATGCCTTACTAATTTTGTCTTTTTTAACAGCAACGTCTGTTCCAGATTTAACTAAAATTTCTAACAAAGTAGGTCTTTCACATAAGATTCCCTATCCCTTTCTTTTTGCCTGTACTCTGATACCAATCCCTGGTATGGAATGTATTCTGTAGCCTGCAATCCAAATGCCTTCTTGGCCTTATCCCACTGTATTATCTTTCTCATTGTAGTTATTTGATGCCAGTATCTTGATTCCTTTTGCAATTTTCTCCAGTAAATTCCAGCGCCCTCTTGCTTGTTTTCTATACCCCTATTTTTCATCCCTATTGGCAAAATCTCCTTTCTTCATTCTCTTGTTGGCTTAGTTCTTAGAATACTTAGTGCTACTTTATGACTATAATATTCTGTGTAATTATTTTCCTTAAGGATATGCATCCAACGTCCCACTCTCTCTTTATTTTGTGAATGCCCCCTACTTCTTTATTATCCCTTTCTATTCTGAATTATAACCCTCTGCTTGTATTATGCATAAAAGCCTAAATTGTTTACTCTAAAATAACCCTTCAAATCAGATAATCCTAAAGCACTATATTCTATTGGAGGATCAACTTATCTCACTTAACTCTTGCCATCCCCCTGATAAAGTCCTTCAGCTCTTTATGAATTATTGTCCACGATGTCTCCTCTGGTTGATCAAAATATGGCTAAAAACTAAAACTAAAGGGACTAAAAGTATTTTTACTGCTTGCATCATACTATCCATATCCAGAAACAAGAGCTTCCATTTTCCAGTTTTTGTGTTATCACTAGTTTAGTCTATTCCCACATATCCTTAACTGCCATAACAGAAATGTTTTAATCCATACTCCTAAATAATTTACCTTATTATGCCCCCATAAGTGTGGGTATTGCTGTATTAATTTGTGTGTGTGGGTACATAATTTATGGCCGTTTATCTTCATTAATTATATATCCTGAAAAGACTTAAAACTGTCTCAAAATGTTCCACAACACTTAGATGTCCTTTGTACAAAATAATATCATCTTCAAATAAAACCAACTTTTTTTTTGATTCTTAAACCAATTATATCCTTGAATTTCTAACTCCCTTATTTTCTTTGCCAGTGGCTTTAAATACGAAGCAAACAACAAAGGAGACTAATGCCAAGTTCCTCAGTTTAACATAACTTATCAGAGATGAACCTGCCTACTTTAATTCCTGCCTCTGATCCTTCATATATCCTTCTAATTAACCTTATTATTGTATCAGGGAATGCAAATGCTTCCATTGCCCTACTCACAAATACCAGCTTACTCTGTCAAATTTACTTCTTCCATAGCAAATATTTTAACAAATTTCTTCAGAAATCTACCCTCTTTTGTTATATTGTCCCTCATAGATCCCCTGATACATCCTCATTATTGATAATCAAATTCCATTCCACACCTGTAAGTAATAGTCACTGCTGAAAGCTGATCATTTCTCCCAAAATTTTCTTATGCTCCCTAATAGCAGTTTTTGGTAGAATATAAGTATATGTCGGCATGATCCTTCTCCTTTGCCTATAACTCCTTACTACCACAAATCTACTATTGTCTTTTTTTCCTCTTCTGTCAGTATTAGACCCCCTCTAGCAATCAGTATAATTACTCCCCATTTCCTTTGTCCTTGATAATCTGCTAAATATCTATTCTGAAGTCCTTTCTTTGTCAAATTCACATGCTCATTCCATTCCAAAGGTGTGTCTTATAACATTGTTATTTGCACTCTGCATTTCTTAATATAATTCAGTACTCTTCCCTTTTTGATTATCTATGTAAGGCCTTTATATTCCATGATGATATGGATAACATAGCCATTATGATAGAAAGCTAGTGTTTCCATCTGTTACACTCTATTACACATTTTTTTAGAATGTGTACTTCCAACTTTTGTGTTACATGCAAGCACTGCTGTTTGGCAGGCTAATCTTTTGTATAGTTGTTTCCTGTCATCTCCATTTGAACCCAGGTCACATTTTTCAAGATTTTTGCTTGAACAACAACCCCCAAACAACAAGCTGATTATATTTTCATAACATCCTATCCCCTATTAACTTAGAAAAAAAGCACACAAAGCTATGTACATCTTGAAAAAAATAAAGTTTAACACTCCAAATAGAAACAGTTGCCTCAAACTGACAACTGTACTGACAGACATTACCTAACCTAAAATGAAGGTTATCCATCTAAGACACATTCACACTAATTGTTGTCTGCTCTTTTATTATTTTGGTTCCTCTCCCAGATGTGAAAAACAGTTTAACGTTTAGCCCTAAGAAAAGTACACTGGCTATCTTTAAGAAAATCTAAATTGTACACTGTTCTATTGAATGCATTGCATTATTGAGGCTGTTAAGGAAGCTGCTATCTCTTTCTCACTGTCCATAATTTCAAACTTTGTTTTTTAGCTAAACTGCTTACCATTGTACCTTTAAATATTGTATTTCCCTCAGCAAAGAATACTCAAAACTTAATTGCTTACATTTTCAGACAGCTTGTGTCCATGTCAACAAATCTTTGTCACTTTCATTCAGAATAGTATGCACAACTGCCTGCTATAGATTTCTTGACTCCAACTAAACAGTTGCTAATAGAAAAAAAATCAAGCTAATATCTTTGTAAATATTGGCATTTATCATGGCTTTCCTTGTTCTCTATTATTTTTCAAACCTTACTTTAAAAAAAAAAACACTTGTTTATAGCTTAAGCCAAGAGCATTAATCTAGACATTCATCTTTGTAAAATAAGATAAAATATCTTAATTCTACATAAAATATAATCAATGCACTTCTTGAGAAGTCTCATACTCAGCAAGCCTTTTCTTCATTTCATCCATTGACTTTTGCAGTTTTATCAGTTCATCTGAACAGCTTGTAAAAGCTTCTTCTATTTTTCCAGCCTTTGGTTATTTCAGTTGATATAGTTCTTCAGTGTTTCTTTTATTTTGGATGGCACAGTGGTGCAGCAGTAGCCTTGTTGCCTCACAGCAAGGGGTTCTCCAGTTTGATTCTCAGCTGGAGTGCTTTCTATGTGGAGTCTGCATGCCCTCCCTGCATTCGTGTTGGTTTCCTCCGGGTGCTGTGGTTTCCTACCACATTTCAAAGATATGCATCTGGAACATTTCTCTGCTGAAAATTGGCTTAATTCCAAGTCATACTTTCCCGGTAAACAAATGTTAAATAAAAATAAAATAATTTTTAATCACTTCTAAGTACTTTTAATTTACTTTCCCCCTCCAAATTTCTGAAAAACATTTCTTGTACCACATCTGAAGCCTGAACTGCTTCTTGCTAAACGTATTCACAGACAGTGTTTTCTCTTCACCTTTTCTGGCTGATTTTCTTTCATGTTCTCTAAATTTCTTCTTTGCTGGCATCCAGTCAGTATATTTACTAGGCTGTAACTGAATTTTATTCAATCTGACAATATCAGTTGCTGTTGTTTCTCAACTATTGATCAGTGTGCAGCCATCTTCAAAGTCCCATTGACAAGTGCGGTTTAACCAAAAATGCTTTGTCACCTACATTTTTAAGGAATACATTCACATTTGATTTATATGGAGGATAAAAGTCATTCATGAAATCATCAGGTTTTTTATCTTTCTTATAGTTGCTACTGCTCCTGCTCATTGCTTTTGCTATCTTTTTTTGGAGTATTGCACTTGACTGTCATTTATGTATTCATAATGCAGTTTACCAGCTTTATTAATGTTGTGTCTGTTTGGTTTTGAAAACAACCAAAACAACACAGACCAACTCGGCAAAAACCACCACGGAATGGGGAACTGTACACAACACGTTTAATAAACTAAAACACAATAAAGAATAAGTAGTCGTAAAGTGCTTTTCATCCAGCTCTGTAGCCGGACTTCATTAGACAAACAACAAATAAAATCAAATCTAAATATAGTAACAGACACATCCCCGCATCTAATTGTTCAAACAGTGAACCTCACAAAACCAAAAATGTTCCTCCCATATAAAACATTGCCTTCAAATTAGTTGGTATACAAACCTAAAATATATAATTATAATAACTTATAAATTTCTTTTAAGCATGATAAGTAATACAATCTTTGTTGAAAATTTAAACTAGTAAAAACTATACTATCATTTATATATCATAAATGATACATGAACTACAGTATGAAACATCTGACCTATTAAATAATTAATATATAAAAGAAATACTGTAAACCATCACACCTACTTACTCATTAAAACCTAAGTGAGGGCTAACATTACCTGGACAAACTTCTTAATTTTAAAATACATGTTATTGATGTAACCTCATTTAAGCCTGACTGTCTGCTAGAATCTAAATGGAGCTGCCATAGCAGCTCTTGTTTTTCCAACCATAACTGATAGGGGCCCCCTCTAATGTCAGGCACAACTTGCTCAATAATTCTAAAAAGAAACACATGTTCAGGGTAACTAGCACAATGTTTAGCTAAATTATTCTCCATTTTGCCCTTGTTTATACTATACATGTGCTCATAGACCCTTTCTCTGAGTTTTCTGTCAGTTTTCCTAACATAGAAGGTTGAACATGTTTGACATTGGGCTAAATACACCACATATTTCAAATTACAATTAAACCTTCCATCAATTTTGTAAGTCCTTTTCCTCATGGATAAAGTAGCCCCGGAGGCCATATATTTACAAAAATTGCAAGATTCACACTTGTACATTCCTGGGGGGGTCTATGTACATTGTATTTATGTCCCTCTAGTAAGTCCTTCATATTCTTACCACTTTTAAAATTCATAGTTGGTCTTATACCTACTTTTTCTTCATTTTCCCTTTCAGTAAGCAGTAGGTTCCAATTCCTTACCAAGATGTTTTTAATACCAAATGCATCTAAACTAAACAGGGTAACAAAACTAACCACATAGTCACTTTTCTGTGTATGAACCTCTTGCTCCATTCCCACTGAGCCTGTGGTATCGACATGGAGAGATGCTGCTTGGGTCCCTATTGAATTAATTACATGATGTGTACCTGACATAGGTCTTTATGTCCCTATTCTTCGTTGGTGTTATACTTCATGCATAAGTTCCATAATCATAGGTTCAGGGTACCCTCTATGTAGAAACATGAGTTTTAAAACTTCGCATTCCTCAATAAATGCCTCCTCTTCAGTCACCATTCTAGCTGCACGCACCAACTGACCTTTAACAACTGATCTTTTCTGGTGAGTTGGGTGTGAGCTAGTAAAATATAGTAAGGAGTTTGAATATTTTTCTTTGCTATAAATCATTGCAACTTATCGCTTTCCAACTTTATCCTTTCTGAAATCCACGTCTAAATAAGCAATCCTATCTTCTTGAAAATTGCTAGTAAACTTTAAAAAAATAGTTGTGTTATTAAGGGTTCTTAACATTTGTTTAGCAGCAGCTCCATCCCCTTTAAACATGACAAAAATGTCATCCAGGAGTCTGGTATAAAAAACAATCCTTGCAGCAATGTCCACACAGTTAAAAATGTACTGATGCTCCCAATGGGCCATCACCAAGTTAGCAAAACTTGATCCACATGGTGAGCCCATAGCTACACCCACTTTCTGTAAAAAAAAAATCTCATTGTTAAACAAAACAAAATTGTTCGACAATACTGTGTCCAGTAAATCCTCCATCAGTCTCACTTCAGGGTTAAGGGCCCCATGCCATCTAATTCTTTGTAACACCCATTCTATTCCTGTTACTCGTGGTATCGAAAAATACAAATCAGTAACATCAATTGTAAGAAAGTTCACTTCTTCGCTGTATTCACAATCATTAATGGCAGTGAAAAAAGCCCATGAGTCTCTACAAATTTGTTTCTCTTTTTCCACATATGTCTTTAATGTAGAAAATACAAATTTTGCTAAAGCATAAGTGATGGAAGATCTAGCATCTACAAATGCCCTCATAGGAGGTTACAAATGTTCTTATGCTTTTTAGTGATACCAAACAATGAGGGAATTCTTGAAACAAGTGTAGAAAGGTAATTAAATGTTTGAACGTCTATCATTCCATTAATAAACAAGTAATTTAAAAACACTTTTATACGATTGTGTGACAAATGCAATTCGTTTAAACTTGCTTTATCATATATCTCACTTTCCAACACTGTTCTTATCCTCTTGTTGTAGTCCTCAGTGTCCATTAGTACCAAACCACCTCACTTGCCAGGTTTAAGGATTCTGGCAGTTTTTTGTTTTAGGGTGCATGTTGCAGGATAAATCTTCCTGTGTGTATGTGTAACCACCTTTAGTAAATGCCTAGGGCTTTGATGAGATAATGTGTGTCAAATGATATCAGATGGGCAAGGTTGACACTACATGGTTGTGCAGACTCACATGCATATGACTCAATTTTGCCTTGTCTAAATACAGTCAGGTTAGAGACTAACTGAAGCTATCCATGCATTCCTGTGTCATTCTGGGGACTGCTGAGGAGTGCTGCGGACACTGCTGCTGTTCCCATCATGTTCACATGAACCTGAGTCCATATTCACAAGTAGCCCCTACCTAGTTACATGGATAAGTTGCCATAGACATCTGCATATTACTGTGATTCATACAGATAAATGTAAAAAAGGCCTAATGTGCATGCAGAATGTATAAATGACCCTGAACATATGTGAATAAGTTTAACACTGTCACATTAACTTGTGATTACTTGAGTTAGGTGGCAATGACTTAGGAAATTGCAGAGTTTTTAAAGTAAAAAAATAATAGAAAAATTACAAATTAATATGAAACAGTTCAAAATGATGTAAGATTACTGAGTTCACTTTAAGGAATGTTTGTTTTATTGATGAGATCGGTATATTAGAATCGTTTGGTGTATACTGTAAAGCTGTCTTTTATAAATGGAAAATCATTACAGCAGCAGTGGAAGTAATTAGTGATTACTGAGAAAATAATATACCCTGGTATCATTTAGTGATTGTGCATACATGGCAAAAATCGCACTGATTTAACTATGAAGTACTGAAGTGGCAAAGATATTTTGTTGGCTCAACATACGTGTCTTTACTGGGAGATTTCTGAGTGTCACTGGTGAATGAGAAAGGATTGTAAATTCAAGAAATTGTTTGGGACTAGGAGAAGGATGGATCTGTTAACAAACTGCTTGCCTTACTGTTGTGAATGTATTCATTATAGTGCAAACATTACTTGCTCACAACTTTACTTGGCAGGACTCTGCATGTGTATATAATAATGGGGTTTGTGTCCGTGTGTATATAATAATGGGGTTTGTGTCACCTTTTTTCTGAAGATGGCAGTCATGTTTTCATTGTTGTGTTTTTGACTGATGATTTCATTAAATGTTTTTTGTGTATGACTATGGAATATTTTTATGTGCGGTAATTATGCAAAACAAGGGATCAAGCACAGAAAGAACAACTTCAGCCATAAAGAAAACCACATCCTCTTGGCAGCCCTTAGGACATATGGCAAGTATCTATTTTGTAAAGGGAGGCCAAACAAGCTGAGAGGGCAAAAGTTTGGAATCAAGTTGTAATGGACTTTAATGTGGTTGGTGAAAGGAACTACACTTTAACACAGTGCAAGAAGAGGTCAAATGATATGATAGGATGTGCCAGAGCCATGATTCTGCAGCGTGCAATTGCCCATACCAATATGGGGGGGGGGGGCTCCAACACTTTTCCCTTTAACAACAGATGAGGAATACCTCTTCTCCATTCAGAGGGATGACTGTAACACACAAGATGGTAAGACTGAAATAATCAGAGGAGATGTGGACCCTGTCTATTACCAACCTCTGCAGCAGCAACACATCTCTGCTCAAGAAGGGTGGTTTAAAAACAGTAACACTTACTTATATAGAAAATTAAATGCTGACATGGAATTGTTACACTAAGCACACAACAATTACTATTAACAGGTGAACCTTCCACATCTGCACCGAATGAAATGAAGGCAGTGTGCACAGTAAGTGTCCCCAACATCTCCTTACATAGCATAGAGTAGTGCATGCTACTTTGTTATTGGCAATGTATTCAAATAATTGTTACAAGGTCAACAGCAAAATCAAACAGTTCCACTATAACAATAAATTAGGAGCATATCACCAGTAGAATGGCTGTTGAAGATGACAATGATGATGATAACATAGTCATATTTCTGAGGCAACCTGCAGAAAGTGACAACAGTCCCCAAGTTTAATGGCAGGATCTTACACTCCATAACATGTTAGTAACATTGTAGGAAGTGACAGTGCATCAGAAAGTCAAGTACATGTTGACATTACACTCACACTTATACAGGAAGAAAACCCATGCACGTCTACACCAGTATATCTAAATCCAGAGAGCCACTTTTAGGATGATGGCAGAGATTCAGAGGTAACAGTGTTCACAGTGACACATTTATAAAGGGATGCCAGCCACATGAATTATCACAGCTTCCCCAGGAAACACGTAAAGCATTGGCTGCCCAGCAGAAAATGTGCTGTGACATTGTTAGGGTTCAGAACACTGCCACAGAGAGTCAGCTGGAAATAATCAGAGTCCTTCAGGGCATATGTGAGGATTTCCAGTACTACATGTAAATGGTAGAGATAATGCCATTATCACACCTGTGCATAGTATGGGGGCACACCAAGCATCTGTAGTTGCCTCCATTCATACATTAGTTATGACTTAGCAGGCTCAAGTAGGAGTCAGTCTAGGAAGGGGAAGAGGGCAGGATACTACCCAGATTTGTGGGGGCAGATTACATGAGACTTCAAGTGCTTCTCAAAAAAAATATTGTGATTAGATGGGAGAACAAGCGCAAAAGATTTCATGCAGGCTGCATCAGCATTCACTATCACCTACCAGAGCCATTCATTCAAGGTGTGGTCATGCAGCATGGTCAGATCAATGTCGGCTGTATCATCTGCATCAAATAAGTCTTGACATCTGACCAACTCACCATCCAACTCTCATGACAACCTCTCTTCCAAATCACTTGCACCATCACCTAGACTATCTTTAGGAGATGTCTATGACACATTTGACCTTGCTCCACTGTAAGTGAAGTGTGACATTTCTGTTACTTACAGTTTGAACTTCACATATGGGTACCCTTCAGAGGATTGACTTTTCAGAAAGTTGAACTTGATATGGTCAAGATCATATGATCCCCTTTCTGAAAAGTTGAAGCTTTTGTATGGAGATCGCAGTACTTTGGAAATCAGGGATTTACTCTTTTCCCCACTGTAGTGCGATGTCAGAGTTGGTATGTATAATACGCAGGGGTGTGTGGGAGTGCATGGGGACTTGCCCACCTCCAAAAACAAAGATTTTTGTTGTTTTCTCTTGTTTGAATTTTTGGAAAGTCGATCATATGGTCTCGACCATATGAATTTCGATTTTTTGAAAAGTCAGTCTTCTGAAGTAGATCCGTTCATATACACATCCATCAGTGTGTAACTCAAAGGGGCATGAGTTATTAAATAAAGTAAAAAAAGAAAAAGAAGCTGGGACTTAAGACACTTTGCAACTGTATGAATTTCATTCCTGCAATGGTACTGCTTAAAATCTCATGAAACTGTGGCTAGATAGCTGTACATCATAAAATAAGGTTTTACTCATTAACACAATTAATGCTGCACATATTTGTTAAAGCTGGCACTTACCTATAACTTAAAAGTAATAATACACAAGTATTCAGGGAAACAATAAGAAAATTAAAGACTGAAATGAATATCCTGCCATGTAAACAAACACTACTGCTACTTCACTGTCAGCACTATGCAGATGATGATATTTTTGTCTCTGAGGCCATAAATTGTGTGACAAGTTAGATAATAAGATGTGCATTACTTTAACAGACAACATATTTCAAAATGTGAAACATTGTGTAATATAAAAAACAATATGATACATTTTCATTCAATTGCAACATACATAAAGTACTGAAGTAACCCTTTTTACTAATTGTACCACTTCAGGACATTCAGTATATGCATACTTAGGTACACCTAAGATGAGAAGAAGTGTCTGATGAACAATGACTGGAGGCCATGCACCACAGCATAGCCCACATATGTCCTTCTATTCCATTGTTGCAGTATTCATTAGTGGGTTTACCCTTCTTCCCATCAGCTTGTCTGGCCAGGTTTCCAAAGCTTTTCCATTCCCTGATGGTGCATCTGACGTGTTGGCAGGTAACTGGACCATAAATGTGATGTCTGTGCTGACCAGTCCTCAGAACTTTTCAGCTGCCAGCCGTATCCTGGGTGTTCCTGCTACTCATGGACATTGGATCAGTTTCGCATTAAGATAAGTACCCCATTGGGGATTTTCTTCAGTCCTTTTTGTTTTACTATAGTTTGTTAATGTCCGGTAACAGCAAGTGCAACTATGGTCACCAGATTCCCCATAAAGTCACCCAGGAGCAGTGTTTCTTTTGTTTGGGTAGGGATCATGATTATAAAAACTGCACCATTTGTAAGTCATTCGTCCCTAAGACCCTTCGTCACCAACTTCAGACCCTTGACTTATACCTTGAAAAACAGCACCTTAGACAGTTTGCTCTCAGTATGGAAGTTGCTTCCAACACCCCATCCGAACCACCCAGGAAGAGGGCCAAGCCCACGTGGCTGTCTACTTCCACCGTGCTTCCCTATGCTGATTCTCAGCCTGTAGCCACCGTTAGCTTGGCTGAGGAATCAGCATCCATCACCTTGGATAAAGCGGGTACCTATCAGGAGGCTGCACAATCCTGAGTGGACGACATATCCGGGGAGGATATCCTGGTACCTGATTCAGATGTTAGGGGGGAACCAGTTTCTCGGATGGGCACTTCAGAGCAGTCCTCAGCCACTACTTCCATGACTTCCAAGCCAACCGCCAGCCAGATGCCGGTTAGCCCTACCAAGAAAAAACAGAAGATGAGGCATCTCTCTTCAACGCCAGAGGCTTTGCCAGACTGGCAGGCCTTCAGCCAGAGCCTCTACAACACCTTTCTGGCCCTTAGGCCTACAGCAGACCTCCCTCATGATGCTCCACCCCTTCTTAGTCTCAGGCCTCTCCAGCCTGAGAGAACTCCTAGCCAACCTGCAGAAGAGGAAATGTCTGACTCCTCAGAGGACTTCTTGTCCTAATCTTCACAAATCTCTTCCCTTCTGGGGTATGGATCCCCAGAAGAAGCCTCTGCTGAACCTGACTCCCCTGTGGAACACCTTACTTTTGGGGACACAGTCAATCTTATAAAAGAACATTTTAAATGGGATTGCTCATACATGTCTGAGGCTCAAAAAAGATTCTATGACCCGATCCAGATGGAATCTCCTAACCCAGCTCCTATTCCCCCTGTCCAAACTGCCTCCCTGGATGCTTTTGCTGGAGCATGCATCAACCCAGATTCCCAGCCACCTGCTCCTAGAAGGGCAGACCAGCTGTATAGGGTACCAGATGCAAAAAAATTCCTTTTTAAATGCCCACCAGCTTGACCCAGCAACTATTTCTATTGCTACTGATAGAGCTACCAAACTTCTCCCTGCTACCACTGTCCTGCCTGCAGATAAAGACAGCAAGGCCATGGAGAGGTGGGGGAAGAAGACATACACTTCTTCTACCTTAGCCTTTTGGGCTAAAAATTACCAGTCGCACATGGCCAAATACTCCTTGGCCTTACTGGACAAAGCCTCTAAGAAACTCAGTGAGATCCCTGTGACTCCTCTGCCAAGGCATCCCTGTCTTCCTTGCTCGGGCTCATCTCCCAAGTCAGTAAACATTCTCTAAGGTGTGCATATGATGCAGCTGAGGCCCCTGCCAGGTCAGCTGCATCTGCCTCTGTACTGAGTAGATACTCCTGGCTACGTCTACAGCCCCTTCCGGATGACTTTAAGGCCAAACTCTTGGATGCTGTTTGGATAACTCAGCCCTTTTTGGCACCAAGGTAGCTGATCTCTTCAAGTCACTTCAGCAAAAAGGGAAAGAGCTGTAAGATTTGAAGTATCTACTGGTCTCTCCAATCCCAAAATTTCAGAGGAACTACCCAACCAAGACACAATTCATAAGAAAGTCTTCAAGGCCCTCTGCCCCCTCCAGGTCTAGAAGACCCCACAGGAGACAGGCTACTCAGCCTAGCACTCCACAGGCCACTGCCCAGAGACCCCCCCCTTTCCAGAAAGGGCAGGCAGCATCTGACTGCCTCCCCCCTCCTCCTACCATACCTCTATCCTTCCATCTCTCTCACTGCCTCCCTGCATGGGCCCTAGTGACATCCGACAAATGGGTTTTGTCTATCCTGAAGGAGGGTTACTTCATGTCTTGGATGTCCCCTCCTCCAAGACTTCCTATACCTCTACCTCCCCCTTCTCAGTGGTCCCTCCTTCCCGAGGTCATAAACAACCTATTGCTCCAAGGCACCATAGAACTCATTCCCCCCTTGGCTCGAGGGAAAAGCTTTTACTCCAGAATTTGTTCTGGTGCCCAGGAAGGAAGAACCATGGAGACCCATCTTAGAACTTTCCCACCTCAACCCGTTCCTGAAGGTCCCCTCCTTCAGGATGATAACACTACCCATTCTCTTTTCACTCATCTTTCCCCGGGCCTTCCTGGTGACCCAGGACATCAGGGAGGCCTACCTACATATTCCCATAAAACCGTCCTTCAGAAAATTCCTCAGATTCAAAGCAGGCTCCTCTCATTTTCAGTTGTGTGCCTTGCCCTTTGGACTCTCCACTGCACCAAGGGTATTTACAAAATGCCTAGCTCCAGTCATTGCTTGATGCAGGACAAGGGGTATACCAAATTTCTCCATACCTAGATGACCTGCTCATTCAAGCAGCAGACAGACAAACCCTCCTTGCCCACACAAAGGACCTCCTGCACCTGCTGCAGTCTCTAGGGTTCCTCATAAACTTCCCCAAATCCAAACTAACTCCTACACAAGACATTGTCTTCCTAGGATGCAGAATCAGAACAGACTTCAGGATGGCCTTCCTACCTCAGAAAAAAGTGCTTTCCTTGACCCAACTCCTTCAATTTGCTCTCCTCTCACCCACCCTGACTGCAAGGGAATTCCTCAGACTTCTTGGGCACATGGCAGCCACTATTCTCATGCTACTACTGGCAAGGTTACACATGAGGAAAATGCAATGGTATCTTCGCTCAGTATGGACCCAGCACTCACACCCCTAGAGTTCAGGATCCCATTCCTCCCCTGCCTCCGCCAAGAGTTGAAGTGGTGGCTGGCCCAGGTTGCCCACAACCAGGGGCTTCCCCTAGAATTCCCACACCTTCTCAGGTCATGCACACAGATGCATCAGATCTGGGCTGGGGGGGGCAACTTTGGACACAAGAACAGTGCAAGGTTTGTGGACAGACAAACACAAACAATGGCACATCTACATCAAGGTAATGTCATTCATACTTCTTGCCCTGGAGGCCTTTTATCCTTTCCTCAGACAGGGCATTCTGAAGATCTTCACAGACAACACCACAGTAATGTGGTACCTGAGCAAGCAAGGAGGGAAAAAGTCCTACCTCCTCTGCAGGCTAGCCATACAGGTATGGGATCTGGATGTCTCCCAGTGGATCTCCCTACAGGTAGCCTATATCCCATCCCAATACAATTGTCAGGCAGACTGCTTTAGCAGAACTTCCGCAGACAGTCATGAATGGATGCTGTCAAGAGACATATTCCTAGATCTGATCCACAGGTGGGGTATTCCATAGATAGAACTGTTCGCCTCCTCCACAAACAGGCAACTCCAGAGTTATTGCTCCAGAACTCACAACCCAAAGGCTCTGCAAACAGATGCTTTCTTAATGTCTTGGAAGGGGACATTCCTGTACACCTTCCCCCTTCCCTCTGATTCAGAGAGTCGTACTGAAAATTCAGCAAGACTCACCAAAAATCTTGTTGGTGACCCCCTGTTGGCCAAGGCAGCACTGGTTCCCCCTACTTCTTCATCTATCCAAGGGCAATCACCATAAGTTACCCCCCCCCCTCTGTGGATCTACTCACACAGCATCAGGGGATACAGATTTGCCCACAGTGGAGATCCCTGCACCTCTCCCTGTGGCTGATAGGATTCTGATTCCCTTCAGACACCTGTACAGCGAGGACATGCTCTCAGTCCTGCAGGAGGCCAGGAAACCAAACACAAGGAAATCTTATCTCTCTAAATGGAGAAGGTTTTCTATCTGGTGTCACAAAAGAGAGATAGAGCCGCTGGACAGCGGCCTGTCTATAATTCTGTCTTACCTGCGTGAACTGCTAAAGACAGGCTTGTCTTACTCCTACTTAAAAGCACACCTGTCTGCCATTTCTGCCTGTCTGCCTATGGAGCCTCCACTAGCTTCCAGACCTCCAGCCAAGCTATTCCTAAAGGGTGTTTTAGACTTAAGATCCCTGCAGAAGACTCACTCTTTCTCCCTGGGATCTTAACTGTGTGCTGGAAAAACTCACTCTGCCACCCTTTGAACCAGCTGGCAAGGCTGACTTGAAATTTTGCACTTGGAAAACAGTACTGATAGTCACTTTGACATCAGCCAGGACAGTCTCAGAGCTCCAAGCCCTTATGGCTACTCCACCCTTCCTAGTTTTCCATATGGACAGGGTCACTCTCAGGCTTAATCCTTCCTTCATCCCCAAGGTGGTCAATGACCTCTCCCTAAATCAGGCTATTCACCTGCCTACCTTCTTTCCAAATCCTCAGGGAGACAGAGAGAGAGTCCTTCACTCCCTAGATGTACATAGACAACTTTGTTTCTACTTGCATAAGACCAAGCCTATACGCAAATCAGATGAGCTGTTTTTTTTCCTTCGACCCCAGGGCTCTGGGGAAAGCTGTGGGAAAACAAACCATTTCTTCTTGGATTACTAGGGCCATCTCCTTTTGTTAGTCACACAATGGAAAGACACTAATGGGCAATGTCAGAGCCCATTTCACAAGAGCCATGGCTCCCTATGGATCTTTCTTTAAAGGTCTAGATACTAACTCCATTCTGGCAGCAGCTACCTGGTCCTCTGTGCACATCTTCACCAGGCACTATAAGCTGGGCCACATCTCCAGGACCAGAGCAGGATTTTCCAGGGCTATCCTGCATGGGTTCCTAGAATCTTCATCCAGACCACCACCCAACCAGCAGTGAGCTTTGTACTCACCCACTAGTGAATACTGCAACATTGGAATAGAAGGACATAGGAAAGTTGTGGAAGAGCTATACAACAGAAGGAGGAAACAAGTTCAGGAAAAAAAGCAAATCCCAAGAAGGAAAGACATCCCTGATCAGTATCAGTAAGAAACTAAGGTCCCTCATAAAATCATCCAAGGCTAACTTCGAAAGAAAAATAGCCAAGGATTCAAAAGATGACCACAAAGTCTTCTTTAGCTATGTTAAGAATCTAAGTGGCAGCTCACAGATATGCACTGAACGAGTGCAAAATAGCACAAAGTGTACTGAACCTACTGATATTGCCAACATCCTGGCTGATAGATTCAGTGCAAACTTCACCCCCCCCCACCCCCAAAAAGGCACACAACAATACCAGAAAAGTGTAGTGTCCCAGAAATCACAGACGCACAGGTGAAAATAGCCTTTTCAAAAGCCAAAAACACAGTGTCAGTGGGGCCAGATGGTGTCCCAGGCTGCGTCTTGCATGAACTACAGAACAAACTAACCCCCCTACCTAAACACACTTTTCAACCTCACCCTCTCCACAGGCTACGTGCCCATAGAATGGCGCACAGCAATGGTTATTCCACTCCACAAAGGAGGGGGTCACAACTGACCCTGGTAACTATCGCCCCATAAGCCTGACTAGCCTGGTCTGCAAGGCTATGGAGCGCATCATCATGGAACTCATTAACAAAGACATTGGGAACCTCCAAACACTTGACCCGACCCAGTTCGGCTTTGTTAAGGGCAGATCATGCCTACTAAACCTGGTTGACTTCTTCGAGACAGTCACCAAGGCCATAGACGAGGAAAAAGTTGTTCACACAATCTACCTTGACTAAGGCTTTCGACACCATTCCCCACTCGGGTATTACAGAAAAACTCACCAGCCTGAACATAAACCCCTATGTCACGAGATGGATTGCCAACTGGCTTACAGACAGAACTCACATGGTAAGAATAGCGGGCTCCAGGTCTGACTCTAAACCAGTCACAAGTGGTGTCCCACAAGGCTCGGTCCTGGGACCCCTACTATTCAGCATATACTTCTCAGAAGTACAGGTAAACACAGGAGGACTATGGCTAACCAAGTTCATTGATGACTGCAAACTGGGAGCCATAACTGACTCTCCGGCTGACACGGACATCTGCCAAAAGGGCCTTACTGAGACAGACACCTGGTGTTAAAGTCATGGCCTCAAGCTAAAAATGCCAAATATGCATAGTCATCCCATTTGAGAAAAACAAAACACCCACGAATTACCACATAGGTGGCAGCCCCCTTAATACAGAAGAGGTAATAAGAGATCTGGGGACCCAGGTAGAGAGTAATCTCTCCTTTGACAGTCATATTGCCAAAGTAGTTAGGAAATACTTCTATGTGGCCCATCTAATTAGTAAAGGGTTTGCATCTAGAAATAAAGGTTATAGTGCCCCTCGACTCATCACTCATCAGACCCATCATAGAGTACAATGCCCCATTTGGGGTGTACCTCACAAGACACTTCCAACAGCTGGAGAGACCACAAACATACCTCACCAAAAGGATTACTGGCCTCAAACATATGTCCTATGCAGCCCGACTGAAAAAACTCCGGCTGTACTCAGTGGCATATCGCTTATCCAGAGGTGATCTCTGCCTGACTTACAAAGCCATGTCTAACTCAGAATTGATGGACATGCTTCACCTAAAGAAATCCAAGTCACTGCGAGCCACGCGCTCTAGTCAGCTAAGCCTCACCACAACAATAAACAGAACATGCTGGAGGGATAGATTCCTGTCACAAAGACTCCCCATGCTTTGGAACAAAATTCCAAACTACATTAGGCAGAGCCCCTCGCTAACACTCTTCAAGAGAAACCTTGACGAGTGGATGGGTAACAGAAAATACACCCCTGCAATCACTTCATTGGCTCTGCTCGACAGAGGATCAGTTAATTAATCAATGGGGGAACAGAAGCTGACACACTCTGGCTATGCTTATAAATGCCCTCGGGCAGATAGCCTAGTACCTACCTATGAACCTAAATTCTTACCATAACCATAGATGTCCTTCTCTTCCATGTGGCAGTATTTTTTCTCACCCTCCATCCCCCTGTTCTTGCACTTGCTGTCCTCAGCTCATATACAGGCTATGCCATCAGGACTGGCTCAGTCTGGGGCTTCTGGGTTCTGAGGACTGGTCCGTGCAGACGTCACATTTATGGCCCTTGTACCTGCCAACACGTCAGATGTCAGACTGGAAAAGCTTTGGAAACCTGGCCAGACAAGCTGATGGGAAGAAGGGTAAACCCACTGGTGAATACTGCAACATGGAAGAGAAGGATATCTATGGTTATGGTAAGATTTTACACAATGTTCCTATATCACTGCATGCATAATTTATACGTTTTGTGTTTTTTACAAGAAAGGAAACACTTAACTGAATCTTATGGTCCATAGTTCTGGACAGGACACCACCTCTTTATATGCATAGCTGTATGCTGCGCACGAGCCTTCTGGCCTCTGTAACTCTAGCTGCATATATTACTAAGCTGAAGGACAGAGCCAATGACTGGATTCGCTGAGCTGTGTGATTTTATAATAAAAAATAAAATAACTTCTGGTGTAAGAAGGAATGAAACAAGGGTACACTATTAAGAGAAACATAACTAACATCATCAAAAGCTGCGAATTTGTGCAGACTAAGTGAAAGTACTAATACACAGTTTAATGTAAAAATGATAAAAAGGAAGTCTAGAAAATAATAAAGAGAGATAAATAAGACAAAATGAAAAATAAATGCAGGACATGAAAAATCAATGGCAATGAAAAGTGAATGCTATATGGCAATGCACTGTAACAAATAAGGAATAGATAAAAAAAGCCGTTTGTACAAGTGTTCAAGCTTATTGTAGCTGTGGCTATATGCATGACAGGAAGGGTTCCTGTGGATTTAATCAGACTTGCAGAATCTGTTACAAAAGGATATTTCTCTAGAATGTGTAAATGGAAAAATAAAACACGTGTTCAAAATAATTTGCAGGTTTTTGTGCAATGATATGAAAACATACAGTAACAATAAACTCTGACCAAACTGTGGAAATGAAAACATGACCTACTGTAAAATCTGAAATTGCATGATATGTAGCAGTGCTAGGCAAACCAGTGGAAAAAGTAGAGATATTTAATGTACATGATGTTGAATTTAATTCAGACACAGGTGCAGACATTTTTAAGCAGCTTGGGATAGATAGTTCTGAAAAGAGAGAGGAGAGCATATTGCTAAGATGGCTCCTGCCCCTCGGTGAAACTGTTAGGCCATTGCTGATATGAGCCAAAAATAAGCATTTCAATCTTTTTTCAAACATTTGCACCCAAACATGTAATTATCCTAATATTATTGTTGACGTAGTTTGCGAGAAACTTGGAATGGTGAAAAGATTTCACAATGTGAAACCATAGACTGTATGTACAGAGAATCAATCACACTGACATTTTACGTAATGTGTTGAGGCATGTCAGTGATATCCCGCATAACTATGCAGATTTATTTACAGACATAGGAGGTCTGGCATGAGAATATTTCATACAGATAAATCTGTTGTACTTCCAGTGATTTATGCTTCCAGGCAAGTACATGTAGCGCTTGAAGTAAAGCTGAACGAGAATAGAAGAGAAAACAAACCTTGGGTGTTAAGAAGCAGTTAGCAAAAGCAGAATTGGTGAACAATATAGTCAGTGTTATGAAGAAAGACAAAAGTTGCATTTGATTGTGTCTGAAAAAACAATTTTTATAGAAGATACAGCTTGTCACTGGATGTACAGTATGAACAAGAAAATATTTTGAAATACTCGAGAAACTGATGCTTCAACATTAGAGTGATAAAAGGTGAAAAGCTAGGTATGCTGCAGATAGATGCCAGTCAGAATGGTGAAGGAGGTTATCTCAGAAGAGAATAGACCATTTGCTGCTAGATCAAAAACATCTACAGATGTTCGACTAAGATATGTGCAGACTGAAACAGTAGTATATGGATGTGAGATATATACTGAATATGTATATAGGAAGAAATTCAGCTGGAAACAGGTCATAAATCCTTGTAAAGGATATTAAGAAATTCATAGTATAAGCCACCTCTGAGAATATAATTGATGCTGCTTAATCTACAGAAGTATAATTTAAAAGAATGTAGACCACACAATGAACTACATATAGCAGATATATTAGTAGAGATATATACCTCAGGTAAATTAAGAACTGCTAGAGGAACAACTAGAAATTGTTGGGTGTAACAAAGCAATTACAATGACAGAAGAAAAGATAAAAGGATTTCAGATATATACTGACGGGTCTACTTCAAGAAACTGAAACACCAAAAGACTGAAAATTGACAATACTGAATGATGGAATTTGCCCCTTCTCCATTGTTGTGCAATCTTGGAGTTGGTATATATGGTTAGCAGGGAGTGAGGGGTGTGTGTGTGTGGGGGGGGGGGTGCACCCTGCATTAAAAATTTGTTCAGTATTTTGAATTTTAAGTCTTTTTGGATTCAGTCTTTTGTTTTTTTAGTCTTCTGAAGTAGACCCATACTGACATTGGCTTTGTATTGCAGCTACAGAAAGCTGAAAGTATGGTCTGTGCAAAAGCCATCCGTAAGGAAATGTACTCAGTCTTATTTTTCTTTCAGGGAAAAAAATATGTTGTGTCTAAGGTTTAGGTTCATAGATTCATGGGTGTTTACTAGGATAATGACCACAAGTAGCTTTCTAAGCCTAGCCATGCAACCCCAAATTTCTGGCAAGTTCTGGTACCCTTGATAAGTGTAAGCAGGGGCTTGGGAGATGAAACATTTACAAGCAGGGGCCTGGGAGATGAACCATTTACATGTTTCCTGTGTCCATTAGAGTCATAGGTGCCAAATCAGGGATGAATTTCCCATTCCCCATCCAGTTGTCTAAGTTACACTTGAATTGGGTTAAGGAGAAACTCTGCTTCACATGGAGGGGGAGTCTGTCCCAGGATGCAAAAAACTCCTTTACCAACCTCAGTAAGAAGCAGAGACCCCTTATAAAATCCTCCAAAGCTACTTATGAAAATAAAATTGCCAAAGATTCCAAAGACAACCACAAGGCATTCTATAGCTATGTCAATAATCTAAATTTCAATGCTCAGATCTGCTCTGAGCTACAACAGAATGGCATTAAATATACTGATCCCAAGGATATTGCCAATATCCTGGCAGATCGATTCAGTGCAAACTTCACCTCCCTCTCACCCCCTAAAGGGCCCATCTCAATACCGAAAGATTGCCAAATTCTGGTAATAATGACCACACAAGGTAAAAAACGCACTCTCCAAAGCTAAGAATACAGCATCCATAGGACCAGAAAACATCCCAGGCTGTGTACTACATGAACTACAAAATGAACTAGCATCTCACCTAAGTGTCATGTTTAATCATAGCCTCACCTCAGGCTTCATGCCCACTGAGTGGCACACAGCTACAGTTATCCCACTCCACAAGGGGGGATCCACCTTGGATCCCGGGAATTAACACCCCATCAATCTGATGAGCCTGTTCTGCAAGGCCGTGGAATGTATCATCATGGAACTTATAAACAAAGACATTAGCAACCTTCAAACACTGGACCCCATACAGTTTGGGTTTGTGAAGGGCCGATCGTGTCTCCTGAACCTGATTGACTTCTTTGAATCAGTCTCCAGAGGCGTGGACAAGGGTAAGGTGGTCCACACAGCCTATCTGGGCCTCGCCAAGGCCTTCGACACCATCCCCCACTCGGGAATCCTAGATAAACTTACTAAGCTGGGCATTAATCCCTATGTCACTTGATGGGTTGCCAACTGGCTTACTGACAGAACTCACACTGTAAAAGTAGCCGACTCCAAATCCAGCTCCATACACATGACAAGTGGAGTGCCTCAGGATTCAGTCCTGGGATCGCTCTTGTTTCGCATCTACTTCTCTGAAGTACAGGCCAACACTAAGGGACTCTGGCTAACAAAGTTTGCAGATGACTGAAAACTGGGAGCCATTATTGAATCCCCAAATGATGTGGATATTCTACAAAAGGGCCTTGTGATGACTGTGCCCTGGCCCAGCAATCAAGGAGCCTCAACCCTCACCACTAACACCAGGGAGGTCGTCTCATAGAAGAGAAAAGGATAATTAATACACACAGTAAAATACAATTTCCCTTAAGTGCACACAGAGATCACAGTCAGTCTGGGGCTGGTTGCTCCCTTGCTCACCAGGTCCCCAATAACACTCCCCACTGGCAGAGCTATAGGATCCAGGTCTCAGCCTAACTGGACAAGTTAAAACCTCCAGTACCCTCTCTGTTCAACCAGTGCTTCGTGTCCCTGCCAAGTAGCTGACACAATACATACACACACACACACACACACACACACACACACACACACACACACACACACACACACACACACACACACACACACTTTGAGATAAGTATTTATACAACTTCACAGACACTCCTGGGAAAGGCTCACACAGATTCTCAAAGTGTGCCCCTTTACCCAGACTGTACGGTAGTAATTACTGCCACCACCCAATTAATAATATCAGCTAATAAAAGGCACTTAAAATGGTGTCCAATTATTACTGTACAATATTAATATCCAGTGGTAGTATGACTAACAGTCAAGGCTTACTTTAGAGTGGCCTATTATAATAACCTCTATAAATATGCAATGTACTCTAGACCCTATCTCTACACAAATCAGCCATAGGTAGAAGGTTTTAAAAATATTTAATAATAAATAATTAAAACAGAAGACAAAACGACTACACCAAAGAAATATCTAAGAGTTTGGAGATCAGACAGAAATTTAAAATAATACAGTAGGACAGGTCTGATCTCAAAGAAAAATACCTAATTAATCTTTACTAGCTTTAACTATTCCTACAAGAAATCACAGTGCTAAAACTTACAGGTGAGCACAAGGTAGAGTGCTGGATAAGTTAGATGTCCAAAGTCAAAATGCTTCCAGTCTTTTGTGAGAAATAGTATTTAAACATTACTAACAAACACGTTTGCTGGGTCCCTCCCCAAATTACATAATTTTTGACACTTAGGTTTTCCCAGGCAAACAAACTGCATTATTTAGCAATCTAACACCTGCACAGAAACTTACAATAGAAGACACTTCACTTGTACATTCTAACAGAAACTAGAGCAATAAAGCACCTTCCACATCTACATTCTAGTCATAAACTTTAGCATTAAAACAATGGGCATGAAACCTTCATCCAGCGGCACTGGAGCTGAATTGTAAAACATTAAAGAGATTCATAAGATCTTTTCAACTTAAAAAGACACATTTGAAATACTTGGCTTGGTTTTCCTTACAGCAGGTGGCAATGTTGCAACAATCTTGAAGCTCACATTTGACAGTGTTTTCTTTCATTTAAAAACACAAGCCTGTATTTTACATTTATTTATACAGTTGATAGAATTATGTATCAAATTCTATTTGACTAGTCTGGCAGTCTTTGCCCATCTCTTCCCAATCGTCACATCCCCCCCCCCCCCCCCTGGGGAACTCAAGCAAGTTTTTCAAGTGCCCCTTGAGAAACGTCACTTGAGAGTGTCAGGTCTATCTGGGTGTACCTCACCCCATTCCCTGTCTTGAGTGCCCATCTGTATTGGCATTGCTACTGCCACTGTGGTGCTGCAATGGCATATCATATGCTTGCAACCCCAAACTCCATCTTAGCAACTTGGAATTTTGCTGACTGGCTCTGTTTAACCATATTAGAGCATTGTGATCTGTCATCACAGTGAATTTTCTTCCATACAGATAAGGGTGAAGATTTTGTAGTGCCCACACTATAGCTAGACATTCCTTTTCTACCGCTGCATAGCATTCCTCCCTGGATTGGAGCCTATGACTAAGATAAACCACTGGGTGCTCTTCTCCCTCTGAAGAAATCTGGCTAAGTACAGACCCACCCCATAGTTTGAAGCATCCACCTGCGTAACAAAGTGTTTGCTGTAGTCTGGACTGGCTAACACAGGGGGTCCTCCCAAAGCTTCCTTTAGCTTCTGAAATGCCTGCTCACATGCTGGGGTCCACACTACCTTATATTGCCTGTTCTTCTTCATCATGTCTGTGAGGGGAGCAGCTATGGTACTGTAATTGGGAACAAACTTTCTGTAATACCCTGCTGTCCCTAATAATGCCCTCACCTGCTTTTTGGTAACAGGTGCAGGCCTTGCCTGAATAGCTTTGGCAGGTTCTGGCCTTATCTTACCTCTCCCCACTCTATGTCCTAAGTAGGAGACCTCTGCCATACCCACTTGACATTTGCTCAGCTTAATGGTCAACCCTGCCCTCTGTAATCTGCACAGCACCTTCCTGACATGCTGAAGGTGCTCTTGCCAGGAGTGGCTGTAGATAGCAATATCATCCATGTAAGCAAGGGTAAACCCTCCCACTCCTGCTAAGATATGATCTACCAGCCTCTGGAAAGTTGCTGGGGCATTCTTCATCCCAAAGGGCATCTTTGTGAACTCATACAAGCCAAAAGGAGTCACAAAGGCTGACTTCTCTCTAGCACTGGGAGTCAAGGGCACCTGCCAGTAACCCTTGGTAAGATCAATGGTTGTAAGATACTTAGCCCACCCAGCTGCTCTTGGGCATCTGACTCTGTGTGACTATTTAATTTCCAGTAATCCACACAGAACTTGATGCTGCCATCCTTATTTGGCACCAACACCACTGGTGAGGCCCAGGGACTGTTGGACTCTTGAATCACCCCTAGTTCCAACATCTCCTGTACCTCTTCCCTCAGAGTCTGTTTGACTCACTCAAGCACCCTATAAGGGGCCTGCCTGATAGGGCTTTGGGGTTCTGTATCCACCTGGTGCTGCAACAGGTGGGTGCACCCTGGTTTCCCGGTGAACATGCCCCCAAATTCCTGCAACACTGCTTGGATTTCTCAAACCTGGGTAGGGGATAGCTGCTGGGACATTGCTACCCCTTCCAACAAGGTGTCAGGCCAAGCCTCACTGAGGAGATCAGTCACCAGATCTCCCTCAGACTCCTCCTGCAATCCACTGCAAATGCTCAGCACAAGGGCCTCCCTATCATGGTAAGGTTTCATTATGTTACCATGGTACAGTTTGTGCCTCTGCTGTCTGCCTAGCACTTCCACCATGTAGTTAACATCACTTACTTTTCTTACCACCTTGTAGGGTCCCTCCAAAGCTGCTTGCAACTTGTGTCTGACAGGAATGAGAACCATCACCTGCTGCCCTACAGCATACTCTCTAGCTCGAGCACTCCTGTCATACCACACCTTTTTCTGTCGTTGGGCTTCTGCCAGGTTCTCCTGGGCCAGGCCCATGAGTTCTCTGAGCCTTATACTGAGGTTCAAGACATATGCCACAACAAACTCATTCTGAGGCTCACACTCACCTTCCCACTTATCTCAAATTAAATCTAGAGGTCCCCTCACCCTATGACCATACAGCAACTCAAAGGGTGAAAAACCTGTGGATTCCTGGGGAATCTCTCTGTAAGCAAACAACAGATGGGGCAAATATTTGTCCCACTCCCTCTTAAACTGATCTGCAAATGCCCGTAGCATGGACTTGATTGTAGAGTTTAACCTCTCAACAAGACCATTAGTCTGGGGATGGTAGGGAGATTCATGTGCTTCACCCCACAGGACTTCCACAGACAAGCCAGCAGGTCTGACATAAAATTGACACCTCTGTCAGACAGTATTTCCTTTGGGAAACCTACCCTACTGAAACTCTCTAGCAAAGCATTTGCCACCTTCTCTGCCTCAATGGAGGACATAGCCACTGCCTCAGGGTATTGTATAGCATAATCCAATACCACTAGGATATACTTTTTCCCTGTGGAACTTGGGGTACTCAGAGGACCCACAATATCCATAGCTACCCTCTGAAATGGCTCCTCAATCACAGGCAAAGGCATCAAAGGAGCTTTCACCTTGTCTCCTGCCTTGCCTACCTTTTAGCACTGCTCACAGGTCCTGCAGTACCCTGTTACATCTTTGCAAATTCCAGGCCATTAGATGTTTTGCATAATATGCCTCTTTGTACGTTTTGGGCCCATATCACCTGCAAAGGGAATATCATGGGCTATTGCTAGAAGTACCAGACGGTAAGCTCTAGGCACTAACAACTGCTGTACTCTCTCACCTTCTAGCCCTCCCTCAGGGGTCCACTCTCTGTACAGTAACCCTTTGTTCCAGTATACAGATTCCCCCTTCCCTTGAGAATCAGGTGCCTCCTTAGCTACCTGCCTCAGGCCTTGCAATGTAGGGTCTGAGAGCTGAGCCTGTCTAAGCTCTCTCCTTGTAACCCTTCCCAGCTCCCCTTCCACGGAAGTCTGGAATCCTCTGACAGTGGCGCCTCACTGTCAGCCTGGGTACTACTACTCACCTCTACCTTTGCAGTTACCCTGTCCAAGGGAATATCAGTACCCACAAGCAGCTGTGACTCATATTCAGTCTCACTGCTACAGTGTAGCTCACTCCCTGAAGTAACCACCTCAGCAGTCCTGGCTGCAAGTACGCAGTCTGTCTGGGTCTCCCCCAGGCTACCAGACCCACATGCTTGGCTCCTAGCCTCACTGCATGTAACTGCATAAGTACATAGTACTGCCTCATCCAAATCCTTCCCTCTCAGGACATCTGCAGGATGGTAGTTTCATACCCCTGTTGTCTCAAGACAACCCACTGTTGACATTTTGTCTTTCCCACTTACTGACTCCCTCACCTTTGGTTCCCCCCTTGCCTCCATGGACACCTGTATGCCACATGGCCCCACTGGTTGCATTAAAAACATTTAACCCTAGCTCCTGGATGTGTACCTGGATTAGTGGCTTCCCCTGCTATTGGTGGATTCTGTTGGGGCAGTCTGTGCTGCCCACCATGGGTTCCTTTAGTCCCATGAGCAGTACTGGAGGTTCCTTTCCTGTACAGGGTTGCCCTGCTTCCTAGGTATAGGTCTCCCTTTTTCCCCAACTCCTCTGAAGTAGCACACTGTTTATCAGCTAACCAGATCCTCATGTCCTCAGGCAAAGTGCTAAGGGCTTGTTCCCTTACCAAAAGGTCTGCCAGCCCTTCAAAAGTGGTGACCTGACATCCACTCACCCAGCTATGAAAATCAGTGCTTAGTTCAGCAACATATTCACATACATTTTCATCTGCCTTGTGTCTATGCTCACAAAACTTTTTCTTATACATTTCAGGTGTTAGCTTAAAACATTCTAATATATGTCTTTTTACAGCAGTATAATCAAAACAGTGTCATGCATTTTTGCTAAAGAAGTTACAGCTTTACCATGGAGTAAGGGGGTCAGGAACCATACCCAGAGCCTTTGGTCAACTTCATACTGTTTACATACCCGCTCAAACATATGAATGAAGCTATCAAAAGTATCCCCCTCATTAAACTGTGGAAAAAATTTAATGACCTTTTGTGCTTCTTGCGTCCGGTTACTCCCTTCCCCATTACCTCCATGACTCTGGCGAAGATTCAGCATTTTCCTCTCATGCCTCCTCTGCTGTTCATTTTCCTCAGCTTGCAGACTCCTCATTTTCTCGGCTGCTTCCAGTTCCATATGCCTGGCCTCCAACTCAAGTCTCTTTAGCACCAGCTGGATTTTTAAGTCCACTGCAGAAAGGATAAACTGTCCATTTTCCGAGGGTATTGTATCTCCACTATCAGTCTGATTGTCCGCCAGGCTTCTGTTCTCTGATGCAGCTGTAACCAAGGCTGCAATCAGGTCTGCTTCACTCAGGTTTCCATGCACCAGTCCCCTAGCCTGGCACATCTCCGCCAGCTAGCTCCTTGTCACCTTTCCATACTCTTCTGCTGACATGCTGCCCGCTCACTCTGACTAACACTAAGCTAACAAAAGAAATAAAACAATTGCGATCTGAACTCTGAGTATACACTGCATGGCTGTTTTAGAGTATAAAACACTTTTAGAGATCACTGTACATAAGCCATAAGAATTCGCTCTACTCACACCACTACAAGCCAATTAGTATGTGATGTAGATCCCACTACTGCCACCACTTGTGATGATCGTGCCCTGGCCCAGCAATCAAGGAGCCACAATCTTCACCACTAACTCCAGGGAGGTCATCTCATAGAAGAGAAAAGGATAATAAATACACACAGTAAAGTACAATTTCCCTTAAGTGCACACAGAGATCACAGTCAGTCTGGGGCTGTTTGCTCCCTTGCTCAGCAGGTCCCCAATAAGACTCCCCACTGACACAGCTACAGGGTCCAGGTCTCAGCTTAACTGGGCAAGCTAAAACCTCCAGTACCCCCTCTGTCCAACCAATGCTTCATGTCCTTGCCAAGTAGCTGACACAACAGACACACACACTTTGAGATAAGTATGTATACAACTTCACAGACACTCCTGGGAAAGGCTGACACAGATTCTCCAACTGTGTCCCTTTACCCAGACTATACGGTAGTAATTACTGCCACCACCCAGTTAATAATATCATCTACTAAAAGGCCCTTAAAAGGGTGTCCAATTATTACTGTGCCAATATTTTTTACTTGGATGTTCAAGGTTATATACTCTAGACAGCACTGAATAGAGGTGCTCTTTGGTACCATCTGGCTCTATATTTCCAGCCTTGGTTGGTCTTATTTTCATGCCCCACATTTGTCAGGGTTGTTCTTCTTGCACTTTAATACGCAGCTAGGATGTTCCTCAACTTTTTGGTTGTAGGATAATATACACAGTTTGAGATACAAGCATCCAAGATTGTGATTTACTGCTTTGACATATATTTAAATTATTAACACAGACAGCTAGTATTACCCATTGGATATCCATCTTGGGAATTTTACCCTCTTTTTCAATTAATATTGCATTCAGTAAGCAACATCTGTCTAGTGGTATTAGGGTGGTTTATTAGTATCCCTCATGCATTTTTACGGTTTATTCTTACACCAGATTTACTGCTGACTGATCTGCGACTAAGGTTACTTTACCAGAGACCTCGGCTTCTCCCTTACCTTGGACTCAAACTTGAACTATAAATTGACTTCTTTTGGTGTTTTTGCTCAGCACTGTCCCTGTTATTTTTCTGTCCCTCTAATTAGTACGTTTTAGCTCTCAGGTTGGACTGTATTCATTTTCAGCAACTTATTGTCATGGATCTACACAAACTTTTGTCTGGCTTATGTGCAGACAAGGATGACATCCAAGTGTTTGGTATTAAAACAGCACAGACTGGCCTTACTGAATGTCAGAATTCGGATCCAGTTGACGGTTGCAATTTACTATTTAGCCAGTTGGGTAAAAAAGTTAAAACCCTACTGACAAATATATGGCATTCTAAATTATTTAAAGCTTATCAGAACCAACAGATTTCACCTAGAGGCCTTAGGTCAAAGGTACAACCATTAGTTAGTACACCGGATGACATTTTACTAAAAGATTGACAACAAGCCCAACAGGAGGCTTCAATGTCATTTGTCAATATACTGGCTTCCTTCTACGATCGTACAGTCCAAACTAACATTGGAGATGTTGAGAAAATATGCAACGATTTGAAAAAATTTGATGAACAGGCCAATTTCAGGGACAATCTGAGCAAATTGTCCAAAGAACTTGTTTCTCTTGAAAATAATCTCAAGACCAAAAAAATACACAAATTCTCTCGTGATAGGGAGGATTATGACAAAGGTAGACAGTTTGAGTCCTATAGGGGTGTGAGATTTGCTGAGGGCACTAAGAACCTCTCCTCTGCCCGTAGAAAAAGATCCAGATCAATACTCAAAAAAGGGGTCTCATCCTTTATTACTTCGGGTGAGGAATCATCTACCATGGACACAGAATCTACAATTAATTGCATCTCACCTGATTCCAAAAGAGGGCGCACATCCGCTGACCCTTTAGGAACAAACAGCACAGAGGGGGCCGCAAACACAAGGGTACAAAGCTTAGAAGATCTCTTTCTCTCCATAACGAAATAGACAATGGTTTTACCAATATACATAACATATCTCAACATGTTTTAACATCTGATGAGTTAACACTACTTAATAAAGGACTTGGATTCATCCCTGGCTTTTTTGTTGACGAAAGTTCTTTTGTATCTGATACCATAGCATTTTGCAGAAAAATTAACCTTAAATTATATTTCAGGCAACAAGATCCGCAAACCATATCTCAAAGATCTTCTGAATTCAAATTTCATAGATCTACTTTCCATCCACCGATGCATAAAAATGTGGCGGTGTTTCAACAAGCCATGATTAAGGATCTACATTTTTATATGGGGTCAGAGAATACTATAAGACATAACTTATCTTCAACAGAACAACAAGCCCTAACTTGCCTCAAAAATAATACAAACATTGTCATACTTCCAGCTGACAAGGGCGGTGCTGTGGTTGTCATGGATTCTGATTATTATTGGGAGGAGGGAAATAGACAGTTGTCTAACCCTCATCACTACATGAGAATGCCCACTGACCCTACTTCTAACTTTAAAAAATAAATAGATCAATTTCTACAAGAGGCAGTTGATAAGGGATTATCACAGCCAACACTTTATCTCATCTGACCGTTTCGGATCCTGCCAAACAATATTTGTACTTGTTACCCAAAATACACAAATCTATTGACAAACCACCAGGTAGACCTATAGTTTCAGGGATAGGATCACTCACGGAATGCTTGTCAACATTCCTTACTGAGAAACTTAAACCATTGCTACAACTAGTTAGAGCAAGACTCAAGGATACTACGGAATTTTTACAAATAGTATCGGACTCCCAGTTAGAACCACACTGGTTAATGTGCACTCTTGATGTCAAATCATTATATACGAATATTCCACACTGGGCTGGACTAACTGCACTTGAATACTGATTGAACAAAGCTGACCAATACATTGCTCATCTGTATGGCTGAACATGTTTTGTCCAAAAATGTTTTTTATTTTAAACAGGACTGCTATTGGCAAATACAGGGTACAGCAATGGGTGCTTCTTTTGCACCCATTTATGCAGACCTTTTTATGGGGTATGTGGAGGAACATATCATTTATGATGAGCTTCATAATCTATACATTTCAGATATCGACATTTGGAGAAGATATTTGGATGACTGTTGGCTTATTTGGAAAGGAGGTAGTGAATATCTACATGAGTTTGTGGAACATCTTAACGGTTATATTTGGGGAGTGGAATTTACTGTGTATTATCATCTGAATGAGATGCATTTTTTAGATGTGTCTTTACATCGTCAGGAAGACAACACCCTTAAATCATCTGTATACCGCAAATTCCCTCAGTATAACTCTTTGCTACATGCCAACAGTCTTCATCCAAGACATACTATTAATAATATTCCAAAATCTCAATTTTTATGCCTCAAACGGATATGCTCCTCCCAACCAGAATTATCGCAGCACCACGAGGACTTGGCCAACAGATTTTTGGCAAGGGGGTATACTAAAAACAACGTCAGCTCAGCTATGCGTTGGACACAAAACCAGTCAAGAGACAGTCTACTGCAATATCAACAGCATTCCAGCAAAAATCAACAGGACATCTTGAGATTTGTTACCACATATGGGAGAAACACCGCTCAACTCTCAGAGATAGTTAACAAGCATTGGAATATATTAAAATCTCACAATGACTTGGATGACGTTTTGGGCAACAGATGTTCATTTTCATACAAAAAGGGAAAGACATTGGGATCACATTTTTCTTACTTTAAGAAAACAAAATTTAGGGAAGCAGTTACTCATCAACGAACTTTAACGGGACAAAGTAATAGGATCATATCCATGTGGGCATTGCAGCTTCTGTAACTATATGTTTAAAACTAAAACATTCACCAGCAGGAACACTGGACAATTATACAACATATATGAATTTGGCAACTGTAGCACGGACTGGGTTGTCTACCTAGCTACATGTACTTGCCAAGCCTTCTATGTGGGTCAGACTTCCAGACAGTTCAGGATTAGAGTGTCGGAACATTTAGGGGATATTAGAAATGCACGCATTACAAATGCTTTGTACAGACATGCTATTAACCATCCTACAGCCAAATTCTCATTTATTATTATTGATCATATTATTGGCAATCGGTCATTCAAAACAGGTTGGCACGACATACTCAATAACAAGGAAAGAAAATGGATTATTAAATTGGGGGGCCTTTTTTCCCCCAGACTAAATGATAAATTGTAAGTTTTCTATTCTATTAATCATATTTATTTGCACTTCATTTTCAGCTTGTTTCTGCTATTAGACACCATTATCAATTAGGTTCTGATTAATTATACTTCATCTTTTGTTAACCATTATTTTGTATGGATTTATGGTAACTATTTAATTTTTTCCTAAGACAGGAAATTATGTCATATTCTTTATTGAAACTTGTGTATAAATTACTGGCTCCTGCCAGGGTTTCCTTTTATACTACTGAAGAAAGCTATATGCTGAAACCGGTCTAGTTCACTTGTTTCTATAATAAATTTATTCATTTCAGCTCATCTTGGGTGCTGGCACTTTATTTTGATGCGTAATGTTAATATCCAATGGTAGTATGACTAACAGTCAAGGCTTATTTTAGAGTGGCCTATTACTATAACCTCTATAAATATGCAATGTACTCTACAGCTTTTCTCTACACAAATCAGCCACAGGTAGAAGGTTTTAAAAATATTTAATAATAAATAATTAAAACACAAGACAAAACTACTACACCACAGAGATAAGAGTTCAGAGATTACACAGAAACTTAAAATAATACAGTAGGACAGGTCTGATCTCAAAGAAAAATACCTAATAAATCTTTACTAGCTTTAACTATTCCTACAAGAAATCACAGTGCTAAAACTTACATGTGAGCACAAGGCAGAGTGCTGATAAGTTAGATGTCCAAAGTCCAAATGATTCCAGTCTCTTGTGAGAAATAGTATTTAAACATTACTAACAAACATGTTTGCTGGGTCCCTCCCCAAATTACATCATTTTTGACACTTAGGTTTTCCAGGCAAACAAACTGCATTATTTAGCAATCTAACATCTGCACAGAAACTTACAATAGAAGACACTTCACATGTATATTCTAACAAAAACTAGAGCAATAAAGCAATTTCCACATCTAAATTCTAGTCATAAACTTTAGCCTTAAAACAATGGGCATGAAACCTTCATCCAACCACACTGGAGCCGAATTGTAAAACATTAAAGAGATTCATAAGATCTTTTCAACTTAAAAAGACACATTTGAAATACTTGACTTGGTTTTCCTTACAGCAGATAGCAGTGTTGCAACAATCTTGAAGTTCACATTTTACAGTGTTTTCTTTAATTTAAAAACAAAAGCCTATATTTTACATTTATTTATACAGTTGATAGGATTATGTATCAAATTCTATTTGACTAGGCTGGAAGCCTTCGCCCATCTATCCCCAATCATCACAGGCCTTACAGAAACAGATGCTTGGTGCCAGAGTCATGGGCTTAAGCTCAATGCCAAGAAATGTATAGTTATCCCCTTTGGGAAAAAACATGTACCCATGAATTACCACATAGGTGGCATTACACTAAACACTGAAAGTGTGATAAGAGACTTAGGGACACAGGTAGACAGTGGTCTCACCTTCAATAACCACATTGCCACAACAGTCAGGAAATCCTTCTATATGGCACACCTCATCACTAAGGGCTTTTCATCCAGAATAAAGGAGGTCATTGTCCCACTGTACTCATGCCTCAGTAGACCCATTGTAGAATACAACACCCCGTTTGGTATGTACCTCTCAAGACATCTGCAACAACTGGAAAGGCCGCAGAAATACCTCACTAAAAGAATCACAGGCCTAAAGCAGATGCCCTATGCTGACCATCTAAAAAAACTCCACCTATACTCTGTCGCATATCGTCTACTCAGAGGCGATCTCTGTTTAACATACAAGGCCATGTCAAACCCAGAGCTGTTGGACATGCTACACTTAAAGAAATCCCAATCCCTCAGAGACACATGCTCCAGGGGTCTAAACCTTGTCATCACAATGAATAAAACATGCTGGAGGGATAGGTTCCTGACCCAGAGACTCGCCAGACTCTGGAATAGACTGCCGATACATGTCAAGCAGAGCACCTCTTTGGTCCTCTTCAAAAGGAACCTTGATGATTGGATGGGAGATAGGAAATTCACCCTGGGGGGTCACATCAGTCGCCCTGCTAGACAGGGGTCCAGGGAAGTAAATACTGCAGGAAGAAATAGCCAGGGAATTTTTATGGCTAGGTTTGTATAGACCCTAGGGCCGATAGCCTAGTACCAACCTATGAGAAGGGGTAGTCTCTGGGATACATACCTGTGTCTCAAACAGGTCCTATTTATATCACAGGCAATGTTTAAGCCTTTTGAATGGGTAATTCTGGTGCTGTTTGTTTTCTGGATATGCAGGAGGTTCATCAGAATGGGGTCTGACAATGCCTTGTATGCCAGGCACAGATCTCCTCTCAACAGCCTGTAGGAGTCAGAATACATGGATAAGTTCTTGAGGTGGTCTACATAGGACAACACATATCTCCTCTCAGCAGCCTGTAGGAGACAGAATACATGGATAAGTCCTTGAGGTGTTCTACATAGGACATGTTACTTACACCCTGTACTCTTTTAGTGAGTAAATTCTATGGGCATTTCAATTGCTGGCTATGTCGGATTAGGTGCATATCAACATGACATTGTACTCAGTCATAGGTCTGATGAATGCCACATACAGTTAAACAATGACCCCATTGGACCTAGATGCTATTCCTTTGTTTATAAGCTGCACAACATAAAATGATTTTCTCACTACTGTAGACACATGATGGTCAAATGCTGGGTTACTGTCTGTGTGTGTCTCCAAGTCCCTGACAACTGGGTCAACTCTAGGGGTGTGTTGTCATTATTATAGTTAACAGGGATGGATGAAGGATACTATTATGCATTTCTTGGCCTTTCATTTTAGCCCATGCCTCTAACACCAGTTGTTTGTCTGTGTCAACCCATCTTGGGGATTATTTGTGTCTGTGGGGGATTCAGTGACAGCTACAAATTTGCAATCATCTGCAATTTTAGTCAGCCATAGGCCATTGACATTGGCCTTGACTTCAAAACAATAAATGATAAAAAAGAGCGGTCCTAGAACAGATCTGTGAGGGACTCCACTTGTAACCAGCCTGTTTGTAGATGTTTACTCACCAATTCTATCTTCTTGGATCCTATCTGTGAGCTAGCTGGCTATCCACTGGGTGACATAAGGGTTTGTACCTAAACTCTTGAGTTTGTCAACCGTGACCAAGTGGGGTAGTGTGTGAAGTGCTTTGGCCAGGGCAAGGTAGGAAGTGTGAACATTTTGCCCTTATTCACTGCTTTGGTTATCTTCTCAAAGAAGTCCAGCAGGTTGCGTAGACCTGCCCTTGGCAAAACCAAATTGGGTTGGGTCCAGTGTCTGGAGATTTCTTATGTCGTTATCCATCATTTATATGATAATATTTTCCATGGCTTTGCATATGAGACTAGTGAGACTTATTGGTGTGTAATTTCCAGAAGGGCCTAAATGAGACTGATGCATGGTGTCAAAGCCATGGTCTCAAGCTAAATGCAAAAAAATGCATAGTAATCCCCTTTGGAAAAAACAGAGTACCCGCAAACTACAACATAGGAGGTAATCCCCTGAAATCTGAAGAAGAAATAAGGGATCTAGGGATCCAAGTAGATAGTCAGCTTTCCTTTGATAACCATGTTGCCAAAGTGGTTAGAAAAGCCTTCTATGTGACCCATCTGATCATGAAAGGGTTCGCATCAAGATCTAAGGATGTAATGGTTCCCCTCTACTCTTCCCTCATCAGACCCATTATTGAGTACAATGCACCAATTGGAATGGACCTGGCTAGACATCTCCAGCAGCTGGAGAGACCACAGAGGTACCTAACCAAGAGGATTACTGGCCTCAAACAGTTGCCCTATGCAGCACGATTGAAAAAGCTAAAACTGTTCTCTGTTGCATACGGCCTTCTCAGAGGCGATCTCTGTCTAACGTACAGAGCCATGTCCAACCCAGAATTGTTGAACATGCTCCATCTTAGCAAAACCAAATCTACTCGAGCTACACGCTCTAGGGATATAAACCTCAACACAACAATGAATAGAACATGCTGGAAGGATAGATTCCCTTCGCAGAGACTTCCCTTACTATGGAACAGGGTCCCGATCTACATAAGACAGAGCCCCTCACTATCACTCTTCAAGAGGAACCTTGATGAGTGGATGGGTAACAGAAAGTTCACACCGGGGATCACACCAACAGCACTACTAGATAGGGGCCAAGGGTACTAGCTGCTAGTACAAGGGTCTAGGTTACTACTAAAGGGGAGGTGAATACCGCACAACGTGGCTGGGCTAATATATGCCTTCGGGCAGATAGCCCAGTACCAACCTATGAACCTATTTCCAGGGTTTGTAGATGGCCCAACTATATGCAGAGGGATGACTGTTGCTGTTTTCCATTCATGAGGCATGAAGCCTGTTTAGAAGCACCTGTTAAATAGCAATTCCAGAGGGCCTGAGAAGTCATTTTTAATGATGCTAAGCAGGCATCCTGGGATATTGTATGGGCCCATCGATGCAGTGTTTTTGGTCTTAGAGGAAAAATTAAGGACCTGTTCCCTAGTGGTAGCATGGGGGGTTATGTTTGATGTTATTTCCTGAGGGAAGACTGAGGGGCAGAGAGGGGTAAAGTCAGAGCTGAATTTGTTGGTCAGTAGGTTTTCTATATCTTCTGGCTCATGATATGTGGCTTCTTTGACAATGAGTTATGTACAAAGTTGTGTATTGCCTTTGAGGTTGCGGACATAGCTAAAGAATGCCTTGTGGTTGTTTTTGGCCTGGAAGGCCAAATTTACCTCAAAGTTGGCTTTGATAGACTTTATTTATTCTCCGAGTTGTTTGTTTAGTTTGATAAGAGTGTTTTTAGCTTGCAATGCAATATTATCCCATTTAACAACTAAAATAAAAGAGTAAACGACACACAGCCAAACCAATTTGTAAAAAACTACAAGGAAATCCTAAGCAAGCTGGAGTTTTCCCTGTGTGATTCCTTAAACCTGTTTTAAAAGAGGACAATGGGATGTATGTAAATTACCCCTTAAGGACATCAGGTGTTTCAGCCATATGGTAGTTCTGAATGCCTGTGACCTTTTTCTCAAGTCTGTCAGTGAACAAATTCAGGCCAATAAAGCCAAACCCCACTAGTTGTGGGCATGCATTTTTTTCAGTTTTCTTATGATCTCGTTAGCACAGTATATGTAGACTGACTAACCTTTAGACACACAGGGTTGTCGTACCCTGGTGATGTCCATAACCATTAAGGTGTCTGCAATATACCCTATCTAACATCTAAATAAAAGAGTAAACAGGACACATAGCCAAACCAATTAGTAAAATGCTACAAGAAAATCCTAGCCAAGCTAGATTTTTCACTGTGTGATTCCTTAAAACTCTTGTAAAAGAGGATAATGAGATACATGCAAATGACCGCTTAAGGGCATCAGGTGTTTCAGCTATATGACAGTTCTGAATGCCCATGACTTTTTTCTCAAGTCTGTTAATGGGCAATTTCAGGCCAATAAAGTCAAACCCCACTAGCTGTAAACATGCATGTTTCAGTCTTCTTATGAACTCATCAGCACAGCATCCAGGAATCTCTGTGCCTATAAGTTTGGTGTCGTATATGATTCCCAGTTAATAGTTTTTTTTTAATTGCCCATGTGGATTGGATGGTAAGTGTTTCCAGTAAGTTTAAATACATGGTATGGATTTCCAGGGTCATAGAGGGGGACCTAGAGCTTACATAGGTTCATAGGTTGATACTAGGCTATCTGCCCTAGGGCATTTACAGGCCTAGCCAGAGTGTGTTTGGCTTTTGCCACCCTTCTTAGATTAGTTGACTGTGCCTCTTTATAGTAGGTCACAGAAGATAGCCCATTTAAGGTTAGTTTACCGTGCCTCTGTCTAGCAGTGACACAGAAGAGATCCCAGGGGTAAATTTACGATCTCCCATCCTTCTTGAAGAGGGTCATTGAGGGGCTCTGTCTGACATGGATTGGGATTTTGTTCCAGAGTGAGGGGAGCCTCTGGGATATGAATCTATCCCTCCAGCATGTTCTATTTATTTCTGTGCTGAGGTTTAAGTTACTGGAGCATGTAGTTCTGATGGATTTGGATTTCTTGAGCTGGAGCATGTCCATTAATTCTGGGTTGGACATGGCTTTATACGTCAGGCACAGATCGCCTCTGAGTAGGTGGTAAGCAACTGAGTAGAGCTGGAGTTTCTTTAGCCTAACTGCATAGGGCATCTGTTTGAGTCCCTTGATCCTCTTGATGAGGTACTTTTGGGGTCTTTCTAGTTGTAGCAGGTGTCGGGTAAGGTACATCCCAAATGGGGCATTGTATTCAATTATGGGCCTGATGAGTGATGAGTAGAGGGGCACAATGACCTCTCTTGATCTAGATGTGAACCCCTTCATGATAAAGTGGGCTATATAGAATGTCTTTCTAACCACTTTGGCAACGTGATTGTCAAAGGAGAGATTGCAATCTACTTGGGTCCCCAAATCCCTAATTACTTCTTCCGTGCTTAATGGATTACCACCTATGTGGTAATTTGTGGGCACTTTGTTTTTCCCAAAGGGGATGACTATGCACTTTTTGGCATTTAGCTTTAGGCCATGGCTCTGGCACCAGTTATCCGTCTCTGTGAGACCTTTTTAGAGGATGCTTGTGTCAGCCAGCAAGCCGATTATGGCCCTCAGTTTGCAGTAATCTGCAAACTTTGTCAGCCATAGTCCTCCTGTGTTAGCCTGTACCTCAGAGAAATATATACCGAACAAGAGAGGTCCCAGGACTGAGCCTTGTGGGACGCCACTTGTAACTGGTTTAGAGTCTGACATGGCACCTGCAATTGTGACCATGTGGGTTCTATCCCTAAACCAGTTTGCAGCCCATCTTGTGACATAGGGGTGGATATTTAAGCTGGTGAGCTTATTTATAATGCCCGAGTGGGGTATTGTGTCGAAGGCTTTTGTAAGGTTAAGGTAGGCTGTGTGGACTACCTTTCCTTTGTCTATGGCCTTGGTGACTGTTTCAAAGAAATTGACCAGGTTCAAGAGGCAAGATCTGCCCTTAACAAAGCCAAATTGGGTAGGATCCAGTGTTTGGAGGTTCCCAATGTCTTTGTTTACGAGTTCCATGATGATATGATCCATAGCTTTGCAGACCAGGCTAGTTAGGCTTATAGGGCGATAGTTTCCGGGGTCCATTGTGGCACCACCTTTATGGAGTGGGACCACTGTTGCTGTACGCCATTCTTTGGGCACATATCCTGTTGTAAGGCTGAGACTGAACAGTGATTTTAAGTGAGGGTTCAGTTCTTCTTGGAGCTCATGTAAAATGTAGCCTGGGACACCGTCCGGTCTCATTGATGCTGTGTTTTTTGCTTTGGAGAGGGCAGCTCTCACCTGTGCATCTGTGATGTCCGAGAGGCTACACTCTGTTGGGATAGTCATTTGCTCATTTGGGGGCGAGGGGGGGGAGAAGTTTGCACTGAACCTATCTGCCAGGATGTTGGCAATGTCTGTGGGTTCAGTGTATTTTTTGTCATTTTGCACTAACTCAGAGCATATCTGTGAGTTTCCACGCAGGATTCTGACATAACTAAAGAAAGCCTTGTGATTATCTTTAGCGTCTTGTGCAATTTTTCTTTCGAAGCTAGCCATTGAAGTGGTATTGGAGTTTGCCTGTTATTATTTAAACATGGAGAATCTCAAGTGCATTGTCCTGCATGACCAGCCTCGATCTTTTAGTCTCTGTCTGTGTAGTAGCTGGTATAAATGTGTGGAAGGCATTATAACCTTGCACACCTAGTGTGCTGTCCACAGCTTTAAACTATGTCTCAGTGACCGCACAGATATCAGCATTCTCTAGGGTGAAGAGAGCTTCTAGGGAGTGAAGTTTTTTTTGTTTATACTTCTAGCATTTATCAGTAGCACCTTTAGGTTTTCTTGGTTTTGATTTGCTATGACGGAGGCACTTTTAGTTTGGCATTGCCTTAAAAGGCACTATGCAGGAACACAATGTTTTAGCTAATACTCAAAAACCTAGAGGAGAGAGGTACAAACCACCACTAGCAAAGCAAGATGGTCTGTTGACCATTTCCTTCCATGCAGACAAATATTGCACCCCCTTAAAATGACACCAGAAACGTAGCCAATTATTAAAGTCAGCCATCTTTTCTTTGTATTATGGCATCATCCTTGGGGAAGGTAAAGGGCTGCTCAAAGCTAGGCTCATTCCAGCCTGGGACACATATTCTGAAAACTACATAATGTGTCTCTTCATAGAGTCTAGGGAGGTACATCTCAGGTCATTTGCACCCACCTGGACTATGACTGAGTCATACTGGTACTTGTGGTCCAGTGACCTGAGTGCAAGCATAATGCGGTGGATGCAGGCCCCTGATAAGCAACTGATCGTGACTTTCTCCTTACTCAGCCTGGTGAGAGGGACACCAGTGTGTCTCACAATGGAATCTCCAATGACCAGAATGTTGGATTGTATGGTAGCTTGCCTTATGGGCTTAGAAGTAGAGGCTCCATGAGATGTGGATGCATACATTGATGTGGGTGCTGTTATGAAAGTGTGCTTTCAGGGTTGCTGAGCGTATTTGTTATGTGTTCTTCATTTAGGAGGTCTTTGGAGTTTAGGAAGGTTGCTCTTAAGTGCCTCAGTGTATGTGAGTCTATGTGTCTGCTTTGCATTATGTGTGGTGGGAGCAGCATGTGTACTACTGACAAAATTACTGACATTAGGAATGCTTTTATGTGACAGCTTTGCCTATAGTGACATTCTGTAAATACAGCTCTCATATACCATATCAGATTGTTTGAGAATTAACTGGGTGTCAGTAAATATGGTTTGATGTTCAAAGCTGACTAGATAATAGTTATTTATTAAGTCAGTAAACAAATACTTTTGAGGGCACATAACTTGTATCTAAGAATAGTAAAGTGCTAAGGAAAAGCAAAAGATAAAATATTTTGTACTACAGAGGTGTACAATGTGTAGTACCTACTATAACAACAATCCAGTGGAAGAAATTATAGCATATTAAAAAACAGCTCTTTTGTGAGGCAAGAGCCGATACAGGTTTGTTCTATTTCAGAGAACTATGTATGTCATACATGTGGAATATTATTCCAAGTTCCGTGAATTTAACAGACTGAAGAAAGACAAACTTTGCAACACTATAAATGTAATTAGAGCACTGAAGTTTATATCTTCAAAGAAGAGGTACCTGATGTTTTCATGTCTGACAATGGCTTACAATGCAGAAGTAATGAATTCAGAAGATTTTTGTATGACTGGGTATTTATATATGTGGCATCCAGTCCACACTACCCTCAGTGCAATAGACAAGGATAAAGAATTGATCAAGCAGTGAAGAATCATATGAGAAAGAATTGTATCAAACACTATGATAACTGCTGTCTCACAGTTTTAGGGGGTCCCTTAAGTATTGTCAAATAAACTTAAGCACAGCTTGTTAATCAACACCACATAATGTTATGGTCACTGTAGTGTAATGGGGTGCAATGTGAAATCATAAAATGAAAGACATTGGATGCAAAGGGGCTCATATATAGCATCAGTCAGGATCACAGAATGGCTCAAAGGAGTCATGAAGCAGGAAGTACACAAACAACTGATAATATGACAAAAGCTGTGAGACACAGTGATACTAACAGAGGTCTTTACAGACTGTACTTGTGTTGCCATCAGCAGAACATGAAATGGTTTCATCAATGAGGGAAAGGCCATCTGCTTATTATGGTTTGTACTTACTTTATGGATTGAACTTAGAATAATAAAAACTGCTGGTGCTGTAATCTGAAGACAGCAGCTACATTTAACAACAGGGCAATCACAGTAACATCCGAAGAGATGGAAGAACTAAACAAAAGTAGAGGACACCACTAGTCTCTGAATACAGTGGACATGGAGATCGCATGCATCACGGGATGAATGAGGCTGGAAGCTATAGTGTCAAGGGGCACACTAGAAGTAATCATTCAACACAGCAAAGCAACGGCCTCAAAAGAAGGACAGATGATCCTTCTCGAAAAATTGATTGTAACAGGATAGCTGAATGTTGAACAATGGTTACTTCATCATTTCAGGCAGCATAGGAGGAGTAAGCACTGCTCACCTGACCATAAAACAAGTACTAGTCATACCACCCTCACCTTCAGTGATGTACTGTGACAGCATGGCATTTTCATATGCAAGCACATCATGATGGATAGTGAGAAGACCCACTATGTCCTCTTTACTATGGAAAATAACCTATGTGACCTGATCCAGGCACTCATGTGAGTGATGGACGGGTCTTTTCTGACTCAGGAAGTCACCTGCCAGCAACTCTTTGTGATACAGAGAAGTGACAGTAATGAGGTGTTTTCAGTGATACATGCCACTTATATATGTCTTAATGAGAAACAAAACTGAGGATATGGACAGGGACATGTTACGTTAGCTCATAGAAGTCTCAGAGGATTGTTACATACAACTCAGGCAACAGTACACAATGCTGGACTTTGAAAAGACAGTATATAATGCCACCAGGACCATCTTCCCATCCTCCATTCTCTGAGGATATCTCCTTCGTCTGGGGCATATCGTCTGGAGGCATGTCTAGATATATATCACAACAAGCAATGGAAGATCCAAATAATCAATGATGATATACAAAAAAAGGATACATAAACAGAAAGAGTATCATATTCCTTTTGTCATGTTTCATCATGTCCAGAAATGTGGCTCTTCTAAAATTTGGTATACAGTCAAAGTATCATCGGGAGGTCGAATGACTTGCAGTCTTTACTTTCATGCCTCCATGTGATGTTCTTGCTATGTACCTAGACCCATGTTCCAGAAAGTCTGATGTGAATAAGGGCCATTTCATATGATGTGAGGACATCACCAACTGACCATGACCATGCAAGACTCACGCTTGACGATACTACAAATTACCACTGTTACTTCCCCCTACCCAGTAATCAGTGCATGAAATATCCATTGATGATTTTCCAAGAACGCAAAATTGCACAGATGCCCAGAACAGGAAGTAAATCTCCCTGAATAGATCCAGGCATGTAGGTTTGCAATAGCTGCAGTCAGTCATACATGGCAAGCAGGACTGTATCACCATCCCATGTGAGCTTGTTCTGCATGGAATGTCAACAATACTAAAGGAGAATATACAGCAAAGGGGAAATGAGGCCCTGCACTCCTAGGTCATAGTCATCAAAATCAACCATGGATGCCCAGGACAACCTGTGAACAGTGCCACATACCACATGAAACTGATGTCATACCTTGAACATGTCCAACTTGTGTTGTAGCTCATGGATGACTTTTGCTGTGCTCTGGTGCTCAGACATATGTGTTTGAATCTACATTTTGTCTTTCCAAGTTTTACTTGAGCTGTGTTTCAATAAATATATATCTCTACTCTTGATTTTTTTAAACACCTTTATTTAATTATCACTTGTGACACTGGCAATTTTACATTTAAATAAAAGTAATCAAACTGTATAAACATATTCACATTTACAAGGGTCTATATTAGAACATCGAAGTTTCAAAACTTCGAATGTTCTAATATCGAACCCTATTCAGCGAAAGCTGAAAACATTGAACATGCAGAACAGCGAATTTTTTCCTAGGGAAAAAAATTTGCCTTTCAAAAACACATACACACAACACAAGCATACCAAACGAACAGCAATCCACACACATACACCTAAAATCTTACACCTAACCCTACGCTAAACTGTACACACACCGCTAACTATCCACTTACCTTAACCCAAACCCTAACCCTAAGGTCTGTCACTATCGCACACTCACCTCACCCGCGCCCTAACCCTAACTCACCTAACCCGCCCTAACCATTACATCCACACAATCGCACACATACCTAACCCACGCCCTAACCCTAACTCACCTAACCTGTCCTAACCCTCACGTCCACACAATCGCACACATACCTAACCCGCACCCAAACCCTAACTGACCTAACCCACCCTAACCCTCACGTCCACACAATCACACACATACCTAACCCGCACCCTAACCCTAACTACCCTAACCCGCACTCAATTGCTCACTTACCTGAACCCGACCTGTAATTTTCCACCAGAGTGCTGAAAATACTGAAGCAACAGAAACGGACAACCAAATTCTTTCCCTAGGAAAAAATTCGGTTTTCTGTTGCTTCAATATTTTCATCTTTCTCTGAATAAGGTTCGATATTAGAACATTTGAAGTTTTGAAACTTTGATGTTCTAATATAGACCCCATATACAGACATTATTCTTCACATATATTGCTGTGTATAATACAACCTAAGCAACATTACATAAATTATTAAGTTTCTGCCGTTTTTAAAAAAAAACAAAAAAAACAAGAAACATCTTTATTAAACCATCAGTTATGACATAGGCAATCATACATTTATATAAATGAAAACAAACCACACCGACACAATCCTAGTTGCAAGCATTTTACATCACAAACCATACTGACACACTCCCAGTTGCAAAGATTATATATTACTTATAATCTACCCAATCATTTTCAGTCAAACATTAGATAGGTCATTTAAGTCCTGCCTTCTTTTAAAACTCATTCCTGCCCTATATGTATTGTTCCCACAATTCCCATTTTTTCCTATGTAATTTGCTCCTGCCCTTATCTAAAGATCTCACTTCCAGTTGTTTTATCTCTGTTACTATATTCACTACTTCTAGTACAGTTGGTTTAGACTTTGATTTCCATTTTCTAGTAATTGCTTTTTTGACAGCCACCGTAATTAGACACAGCAAGGCCTTACTATGTCTAGGGAATTCCGATTCTTTATCATACCTCAGAAAAAAAAATCATCTCCCTTGTCACACCAATCTGCCCACCCAGCATCTCTGACAGTGCATCCTGCAAGGAATCCTTAGTCTACCAACTCACCACACTCCCAGAAAACATGTTACCAGTTACCGCTTTCTTACCTGTCATACCTCCAACATTTGCTGTCTACATGAAAAAAATTCTGTGGAGTCTACTTGGGGTATAAAAATATCTATATAAACATTTCCAAGCAAAAATCCTAAATTTTCTAGATTTTATTCATACTTGGGAGACATACATACATCCTCCCATTGTTTCTTCATGTTTATCCAGTCTCTCTTCCCAATCCTTTCTAACCACCTCTGATCGATTCTTATAGTTATCATGCAATATTTTATATTTTCTGCTAATTATTCCTTTTTTAATTCCAGCTTCTGTTCTAGATTCTACTAAAAACTCTTACCAGTGCTGATCTTTCATTTAGGACCCCCCTGTTTCTTTCTGTTTGCCTATACCCTGATATCAATCCTCAATCCCTGATAGAGAAGGCAATCTCTAAACTGCAGTCCAAATAAATTCTTGGTGTCTTCCCATTCTATCATCTTTCCCTCTCTAGTTATTTGCTCCCAATACCTTGTTTCCTTTGCAGGTTTTCTCCAATAAATTCCAGCCCCTCTTGCCAATTGACTATAGCCCTAATTGATTTATCCCTATTGGCAGAATCTCTTTCCTTCATTCCCATGTTGGCTTGGCTCTTCGGATACTTTCTGCTATTCTCCTTAAAGGCCTGCATTCAAAATCCCAGTCACTCCTTGTTTCTTGAGTTTCCTCCCCATTTCATCATCATCCCTTTCTACTTTGTGTTATAGTTTTCTGATTGTGCTATGTATAGGAGGAGGAGGAAAATGTTCCACAACATTGTGATGTTGCTTTTTTGTTTTGTCAAGCATAATATAATCTGCAGATAGAGCCAGCTTTTCTTGACTACCATACCAATTATATCCTTCAATTTCTGAGTCCCTTATTTTCTTTGCCAATTGTTTTAAATATAATGCAAGTAATAAAGGGGAAAGAGGACACTCCTGACTGGTTCCTCCGATCAAGGAGAAATTATCAGAGAGGACCCCACCCTCCTTAATTTGCGCCTTAGACCCTTCATATATCCTCCTAATCAACCTTATAATTATTTTCTGGAAATGAAAATGCTTCCATTGCTCTGCTCATAAAGTCCCAGCTTACTCTGTTAAATGGTTTCTCTGCATCAAGACCCTCCAACAACAATGGTATTTTCTTACATTCTGCTTTCCTTTGGGTTATCAATGTTCTGTTAATGTTATCAAATGTTTGCTTTCCCTTCACAAAATCAAATTGATCCATTTCTATTAATTTTGGTATTGCCTTTGCCATTCTTTTAGCCATTATAGACATGAACACTTTATAATTATGGTTAAGTATTGAAATGGGCCTGTATGAAGCTGGGACCAATGGATCTTTACCCTCTTTAGGTATTACCGCTACCACTGCTTTCTTCCAGGATGTTGGTACTTCTCCTCTTAAAATACTGTTAAACAAAACCTTCCAGATCTTTATCAGTTTTTCCCTTCTAGCTTCCAAACTTCCAGAAGAATACCATCTATTCCTTTGGGACTTTCCTTTAGATTGGTTATATATCACAATTTTTATCTCATCACCTCCTATCCTAACCGTTAGTAATTGAGCCTCATCTACCCCTAACCTTGGCATATTTAATTCTTCCATAAACATTTCCATTTGTATCTTTTCTTGAGTTCCATACCTCTCTGCTTTATACAAACTTTCATAGAATTTCGAGAATATTTCTAATACCTCTACAGGATCTGTTGTTACTTTCCTTGTTATAGGCTCACTAAGCTTGAGTTGTTTTGCTAAATGTTTTTGTGCTCTAGTGTTATAACAAAAAACAGTTGCTTAACCGCAGTTTTTCTAAACTTGTTTATGTTATCGAAGTAATCCCTTATTTCCTGCTTAGCATTCTGCAGTTGATTCTTTTCTTGTTCTGTGAGATTCCCTGTTCTGCAATACTTTAACATTTGTCAGTCCCTCTAAATAAGTTGCGTTACTTCTTAACCGTAGCACCCTTTTTTTTATTTCCACCCTATTTTTAAACTGCACCTTAATTTTATCCCAGTCCCTAGCTATATTTTAAGAAGTAATTTCTATCTTCTCGAATAGCTCCTGAATAAGCTGCACTACCCATTCCTTAAATTCCTTTTTTTTCGACAGGTGGGAAAGCACCAGTGTCTCATTTTTATTTCATTACACTGTGTTTTTATTTTAGTTATTATTAGTGCATGATCTGAAATAATTATTGGCTGGGTATGAAGACCTTCAGTTAAATGCACATGTTCCTATGAAATGTAAATTCTGTCTAGCCTAGCACAGTTTTTTATATCTTGGGGAATAATATGTAAATTCATTCCGAACTCCTATTATTGAATTCACATCTTCCATGCCAAATATTTTCATAAATTTCTTCAAAAACTTACCCTCCTTTGCTATACTTTCCCTTCTGCCTCCCCAGACTCCTTCACTGCTGCAAATCAAATTCCAGTCCCCAGCTGTAAGTAATATTCTCATTAGATGATTAGATTAGATTAATGTCTCATTAGAGCATTTCACCTAACTTAAGTAACTCTGCTAAGCCAACCAATCATAGTACTGTACCCACTTAGGACTGTCAATCTATTTCTCATCCCATCTCTCCAGGAGTTAGGCAAAACTGCATCAATTTGAACAGAAAAAATGTCCAGCACCAAACATATGAGGAAAAATAATTATTTATTCAGTTATCACAACAATGTGTAATAACTATAGTAGCATACCGGTTTCAGCAAAAATACTAAAGCCTTCTTCAGTGCATTGGTAACATTCAGTTAAAAATACACACACACACATATATATATATATATATATATATATATATATATATATATATACAATAAAGGCACATCCTACTACATGCTGATTGGTACATTCTAAATTGGTTAGAAACATTAAATGGATTCATTAAGGCCAGGCTTAAACAATGCCCCTAGTCTAACAATCCAACTTAATTCTTTATTGTTGAGTATGGAATGCCATCCAGATTTATTACCTGTGTGTCCCTGAATTTTATCTATTATTACAAAATTAAATTTAGCAGTGGCATGGGTAAGTGTATGCTTACATAAGGCATTAGTTGTTCTTTTGTTCCTAATATCACTTAAATGTTCTTTAATTCTATGTTTAAAAGGATATGAGGTTTGGCCCACGTAAAGTGTGGAACGAAAACATGTAGCCAAATACACCACACAGTCACTGCTACAATTACCAAAACATCTAATCTCAAAAATGTGTGAACTGTTTTTACTAGTAAATTCCTTGGTTTTACAAATGTGTGTGCAAAGACTGCAGTGACCACATGGGTAGCAGCCCAATAATTTATCACCAAATAAAGTGGTCTGTACAGTCTGCGGGGGTGTAGTATGTTTATAATGGATCAAAAAGAGGTTTGTAGTCCGACCATGTCTATATGAAAAAAGACATTTCGGTGGTAAAACCTCCGCCAATTTGTCATGTGCTAATAATATGTCCCAGTGGTTTTGAATAATATCCCGAAGGATACCTGTATTATTGCCAAATGAGGTAACCAACTGAATGTTGCTAGTATCAGATACCTGGTGTGATGAAGCTTTGTATGTAAGCAATTTGTCCCTATCTTGTTCTGTGGCCCAAAAGCTAGCTGTTTGGATATGATGGTTACTATAGCCCCTGTTCATAAAATGCTGAGTTAGATCCTGTTGGTGCTGATTATAGGCCCAATCAGAAGAACAAATACATTTCATTCTTGAAAACTGAGATTTGGGAATGTTGCGGATGATTGGGGGGGGGGTGGTGATGACTAGAGGCATGCAGTAAAGTATTACATTGTGGAAATTTCCAAAAAAACTTGAGTGTGTAGTGTGTGATCAGCTAGACATGACATTTGTACGTCCAAAAAAGTAATTTCATTTATATTGTAGTTCAGTGTGAAATGTATGCCCCATTTGTTCTCATTCAGATATGAGACAAATTCTTCAGCATAGCTAACATCCCCCCTCCACACCATCCAGCCATCATCAAGGTAATGTCGCCAAATCTCCATATTGTCAATATATAGATTGTGATTGGTATCGTAAATTAGTTGTCCCTCTATGTAGCCCCAGTAATGTTGAGCTCTTCATAAGCAACTAAAACCAGGAGAAGACATATTGTAAATCAATTTGTTATCCTTCTCAACTAAAACCAGGCAAAGACATATAGTGAATCAATTTGTTGTCCTTCTCAACTATAGTGAGCATCATCTGCTCTCTCAGAGCCTTATTCTTTGTCTCGCTGCTTTCACTCTGATAGTAAATCTATCACAGGAATCCTAAACTTAGGACTATCTTCTAAAATGTAATATTATATTGTAGAGAATGAATGTATCCTATCCGTTAGTTAATATGTATGTCAAAGTCTCTTCTATGGAAATTTTATGTCAAACGTCTGTCCTTAAAACTATGCTTTGTAAAAAATTGTTCTCTTGGAGCTTTTCTCCCCGGGCCTCCACTGAAAATGGACTTGTAATCCAGTTGGACTCTTCCGGTTAACAAATGTAAAATAAAATAAATAAATAAATATACCTTGCTGAAAATTGATTATTCCTCCCCAGAATTTTCATAAGCTCCATTATAGCAGTTTTAGATGGAATGTAAATATATGCCAGTGTAATCCTCCTCCCTTGCCAGTAGCTCCTTAGCACTACAAATCTGCCATTATTATCATTTTTATCCTCTTCTGTCACTTTTGGAGCTCCTCTTGCAAGTAATATAAGTATCTCTCTTTTCCTTTGTCCCAGATATTCCACTGAATAACCATCCTGAAAAATTTTCTTTATCAAATTCAAATGTTCAGTTTTTTCCAAGTGTGTCTCCTGTAATATAGCTATTTGCTCTCTACATTTTTAATATAGTTCACTAGTCTTTCTTTTTTGTATTTATCCGTGAGGCCATTGACATTTAAGGACATTACATAAAGCATCATTGTACTGAAAAGTTATTATTCTCACCTTTTAGGTATAACACCTTTTTTGTTAAATGTCTAGTTCCAGCTTTTGTGTTACATACATACACTATTTTGCAGGTTGAACTTTTACATAGTTGCTTCTATTTAAGCCTATGTCACATCTTACTAAGTTTTTGTTGTATTGAAAGCCCTCCAAAAAATAATAACCCAAATACCTCCTAAAATGTATTAATTTAATACTAACACAGAAAGCTATGTACATCTTCCAATGCTGGAGTTTTACCCTCCTAATAGGAATACATGTCCCAAACTGACAGCCACACTCACAGACTTGAGTTAACCTAAAAGAAAGCTTATCCATACAAAGATTCAGGGTGCACCCTGTGTTTCTACTAAGTGCTAACTGGTTTTGTCTTATCTTTATAGCTCTCCCAGCTGGGAAAACCCATGAATGCTTTCAGAGAACATTATTTCCTAGCCAGTTTCTCTTTTCTTATTTTTCCCCTGCCAATCACTCTCTGTCAGACCGTAACTAATTTATCTTTGCCAGATTGTCTCCATGGAGATGAGAGAACTAGACAGCCAATTTCCCATTATGAGATTATTTCCATGGATACATGAGAACCAGACAGTCAATTTCTCTTTATCAGATTGTTTCCATGTAGACATGAGGGTCAGATACAGAATTGCTACTAAGCATACATTCATTTACTAGAAAAAATATTTTTTGTTTACTTGCTTTCTCTTAAAACTTGTTATAAATCTAAAGTCCTTAATCCAGTCATTCACGCATGCAAGAATGAGAAAAGGCAGATCAATTTTTTTTCTTTTCTTATGCTCTTTTAACCAGGCATTTTTTTTACATTGCAGTGCCTACATAAGAAAGAACAGCAGCACCTATTTATAATTCCTGGTGCACTTAAAAATGAATGGAAAAACTCTCTACCATGCAAAGAAAACCATACACCATGAAAATAGTACCAATAAGAAAAAAAATGATGTTCTTCATCTCACATTGCTGCAGTCCTTACACTTGGGTAGTCCGCTGTCCTCGGTCGGCCCGAATATCAAAGTATAAGGCTGACGTCGGTCAAGGCGCATTTGACTGACATCAGGACGTCAGGGTACAAATGCGCATGACCGACGTCATATCCTCAGTCTTTTTTGCCGCATGGTCCGATGCAGAAGCAGCGTTGCAAGTGCCGTTCGGCTCTGAAATTTTTCAATTCGGAGTTTCAGACCGAGTCAAAGTTGGCTAAGTACCCGTTGGGGAATATTTTAGTTTTTCTTGCCTCAGTGGTTTACCGGATGTCAGAAAAAGTGAATAATTGTATTTCTTGTGGGAAACAGATACCGCATAGAGATTATCATACTTTGTGTATTCCTTGTTTAGGGCCTGAGCACGACGTTGTTGGGTGTCGCTCTTGTGCTAGATTTAACAAGCGCACTATAAAGAGAAGGTTAGATTGTGCCAGGTTAGTCTTCGGGAAGCGGTGCAATTATAAAATGCCGTCGGATGCTCCGACGCCCGCTTCTTCGAAGAAGCGCAAGGACAAAGCAGCTAAGTCTAGGCTAGAAGAACCGTCCGTACCAGACGCCGGTTCTTTAGAGGTCTCGGTGGAGCCGGTGGTTCTGCCAGAGGTTTCTTTGGAGTCCCAGGGAGAGACTTTGTTATTGCAAGATGTGGCCTCTCAGGAGGCAGGCCAGGATGAAGGGGCTTCTCAGGTTACTGTACTCCCCTCCCTTCCTAGGGTGGTTAGGCCCTCTCCTTCTGTTTCCAAGGCTTCTTCCAGGGGCAGGCCAGGTTTAGCTTCAGTTGGTGTCTCCCCTAGTTCTTCAGGGACTGTGCCCAAGAAGCATATGCTTAAAATGGCAGAAGATTTAATTACTTTGATTAGGGGTTCTATGCCCCCTCCTGATAAGAGGCCTAGGGTGGAACCTGAGCTTGGGAGTTTTGAGCAGGCTTCGGATGTTTCAGAGTCTTCGGCTGAAGACTTGCAGGAGTATTCTCCTTATTCTGATTCTGATGTGGATGATTCTACTCCTTCTGCTTCTCCTCCTGAGGATTTTTCTTTTTCAGAGACCCTTCATTCCATGAGGGAGCATTTTAAGTGGGAAGGTCAGGACTTCTCTGATTTCAGGAAACGGCTTAGGGATTTTTTGTTTTTACCCCAGCATAGGCCTTTGGCTATACCTCCTGTTCTGAATGTGGTGGAAGATGTTTTTGCAGAGGCTTCTCTTAATCCTGATTCTTTGCCTCCTGCTCCTGTTAAACCGGATAGGTATTACAGGGTGCCTGAAGCTCATAAGTATCTTTTTAAGAGTCCTAGGGCAGACCCAGAAACTGTTAGTCAGGGGCCTAAAGGTGTTAAGGCTTCTGTTGTTAAAAATCCGGTTCCTCCAGATAAAGAGGCCAGGGCTTTGGATAGATGGGGAAAGAAAGTTTATACTTCTTCCACCCTAGCTATGAGGGCTTTGAATTGCCAGTTTCACATGTTGAAATACCAAAACTATCTCCTTTCACAATTAAATTCTAAGATAGATGCTCTGGCGGAAGGTATTGAGTGTAAAGAGTTACAAGATTTAGTACATGTTTCTGAACAGGTGGGTAAGCATTCTTTGCAATGTGGTTTTGATGCTGTACAGGCCTCGTCTAGGGTGGCTGCCACTGGGTCAGTTCTTCGCAGGCACGCCTGGCTGAGGGATCAGAATTTATCTGACCATGTTAAGACAAGGATTTTAGATGCTCCTTTACAATCTGATGTGTTGTTTGGTACTCCTGTTGAGTCAGTCTTAAAGAAAATGGAAGACAAGGCTAAGTCTATGCAGGCTGTTAAAGATTTTTTGCAGGTTCAGCCTCCGAAGTTTAGTAGAAATTGGCCTACCAAGGGGTGGACGTATCCTTCTTATGATTCCCAGTCTAGGGGTAGGTCTAGACGTGGTAGGGGCAGAGCTCAGGGCTCTTTCAGGCCTAGAACAGGGAGTTCACCTGCACAGTCTTCGGGTGAGGGCAGAGGTCGGTCCTTTCGTAAACAGACCCAATGACCTACCTTTTCAGCTGCCAGCGCCTGCTCGTCTGGCAGCACCTTTGGGAGGAAGGTTGGCACTTTTCAAGGAAAATTGGAGTTTAATTACCCAAGACAGATGGGTATTGGACATCATACACCATGGTTACAGGTTTTATTTCCATACCTTGCCTCTTTTCAAAGGCATGCCAGACGTTCCTCCTCAGCAAAGAATAGAGGCTCACAAACAAATTTCTCTGTTGCTTCAAATAGGGGCCATACAGCCGGTCCCTATGATAGAAGTGGGCCTAGGATTTTATTCTCACCTGTTCCTAGTACCAAAGAAAGGGAACACGTGGAGACCAATTTTGGATTTATCTATCCTCAACACTTATCTGGACATTCCCAAGTTCAAAATGTTGACGTTACAACAGCTTTTACCTCTGCTGGGCAAAGATCATTGGATGGTAACTTTGGATCTCAAGGAGGCTTACCTTCATGTTTCTATCAGACTGAGTTGCAGGAAGTATCTGCGTTTTCGGGCTGGGACTTCTCATTATCAGTTCTCTGCATTGCCCTTTGGCTTATCTACTGCGCCCAGAGTGTTCACAAAAGTTCTGGCTCCAGTGATAGCTTTCCTCAGGCTAAAAGGAATACAGATCTATCCTTATTTGGACGATTGCCTGATTCTGGCTCAAGGAAGGGACGAGCTTCTTCATCATTTGGAATATGTGATAGCAGTGCTAAGATGCCTGGGGTATTCTGTGAACGAAATAAAGTCCAGTCTAGTACCCTCTCAGGACATGTGCTTTCTGGGTGTAAGACTGAATACAGCATCCCAGATGGCCTTTTTGACCCCGGACAAACAAAAGAATCTTTCCCTTTACTTTCATCAATTGTCTCATCAGTCCAGGCTGACTGCAAGGACAGTCCTTCAAGCCTTGGGGTTCATGACATCTTGTATTCTGGTGCTTCCCAATGCCAAACTGCATATGAGGAAGTTACAATGGTATCTCAAAAATGTATGGACACAGCACTGCCGGGATCTGGACACTGTCATTCAAATAATACCTTGCATTCAAAAGGAATTGTTGTGGTGGGCTCAGGAATGTCACCTAAACAAGGGACTCTCTGTGACCCGGCCAGAGGCGAGTCAGATTCTAACGACAGATGCCTCAGACAAAGCTTGGGGAGCTCATCTGAATGGAAAGTGGATACAAGACAAGTGGCCTACCAGACTCCAACATCTACATATCAACTTGAAGGAGATGTTAGCAGTCCAGTTTGCATTAATAGCTTTCAAGGATTTACTTCTTCCAGGGCAGGTGTTGATTCTAACAGACAACACAACTGTCATGTGGTACATCAACAAGCAAGGGGGAACACATTCTTATCCTCTATGCAGGCAAGCAATGATTTTGTGGGAGACTGCTCTCAGTTTACAACTAAATCTTCAGGCAAGGTTTCTGCCGGGAGCACAGAACTCCTTAGCAGATGTATTAAGCAGACAAATCATGGATCCCCACGAGTGGAAATTGGATCCTCATGTATTTCAAAAATTGACAGTGTCATGGGGAACTCCAGACATAGATCTGTTCGCTTCTCCACTAAACCACCAGCTGCCAAAGTTTTGCACGAAAAGGTTTCATCCCACAGCTTGGAAAGTGGATGCTCTTTCTTTCAGTTGGAGCAATCTTCATGTGTACGCCTTTCCACCTCTGCCTCTCCTCCCAAAGGTACTACTCAAGGCCAGACAGGACAAACCAAGGATGATTTTGATAGCTCCAGATTGGCCTCGACAGCATTGGTACCCATTACTGAGAAGCCTGGTACGGGAGCCTCCATGGCCTTTGCCTTCGATTCCACACCTGTTGTCTCAGGAGGACAGTCATTTGCTCAATGTCAAGCTTCACTCTCTTCACCTAACAGCCTGGCATATTCTGTTTTGAACCATAGTGGGTCTCACCTTCCACAGCAAGTTTTGAATGTTATTTTGGAAGCTAGAAGGCCTAGTACAAGGAAAGTGTATGCAGATAAATGGAAGAGATTTTTATTTTGGAGTGCAGCAAAGGATTTTGATGTTTCTGAGCCTAATTTAAGTGTGGCTCTTCAATATCTTACTGAGTTACTGGACAAAGGTTTGTCCTTCTCTTCTCTTAAGGTTCATGCTGCAGCAATTTCGGCTCACTGTGATTGTGACCCACCATTGTTTTCTCATCCTTTGTTTAAGCAATTTCTTAGAGGGGCAAAGAATATAAGACCCAAACGTAAAGCTCCTACTCCTGCTTGGGATCTCAATTTTGTGTTGGAGAAACTCACTCTACAACCTTTTGAGCCTGCAGCTACTACCGAGTTGAAATATTTATCATGGAAGACTGCTTTTTTGTTGGCCATTACCTCTGCAAGAAGGGTTTCTGAGTTGCAGGCCCTTATGGCGGTTGAGCCTTTCTTAATTTTCCATAAGGATAGGGTATCTTTACGTACTAATCCTTCCTTTATGCCTAAAGTGGTTTCTAGTGTGGCTTTAAACCAAACTATTCATTTGCCTACTTTTTATGCAAATCCCCAAAATAAAGGGGAAAAGATTTTGCACACTTTAGATGTACACAGGCAGTTGCGATATTATTTGGACAGAACCAAAGGGTTCAGGCAGTCTCAGCAGTTATTTGTTTCTTTTGCTTTGAGTTCTCAGGGCAAGCCTGTGTCAAAACAAACTATTTCTAAGTGGATTGGGTTTTGCATTGCTTTCTGTTATTCCCATCATGGCAAGGAGATTCCAGCTGGGATTAGGCCTCATTCCACTAGGGCTACTGCCACTTCAACAGCTTTTTTCAGGGGGGTGGCAACTAAAGATATTTTGGAGGCAGCTACTTGGAGTTCTGTGCATACTTTCTCTACGCATTATCACCTTCCACTTTACTCTAAATCTAGGGCTGGTTTTGCCACTGCTATTTTACAGGGCATTTTGGCAGCTCCTGCTGCTTTATAGTTTTGCCATCCTCCCTTACCTCTGCTTTGGGATTCTACCCAAGTGTAAGGACTGCAGCAATGTGAGATGAAGAACATAGTACAGTTTTGTACCTACCATAAATGTAGATGTTCGAAGATCCACATTGCTGCAGTCCAATTTACCCTCCCTCCTTCCCCTCTGTAGTTAGAGGCGGTTGTGTGGGTTGGGTTGTCAATATAGTGTATATTGTATATATTGTACATATTTTTAGTGCTAGGGTGGTTGGTTGGTTGTTTGCTGTCTTTTGGATTTGACCTTTCTTTTTAGGGTCTTCTGACATCTGGGGCAAGAAAAGACTGAGGATATGACGTCGGTCATGCGCATTTGTACCCTGACGTCCTGATGTCAGTCAAATGCGCCTTGACCGACGTCAGCCTTATACTTTGATATTCGGGCCGACCGAGGACAGCGGACTACCCAAGTGTAAGGACTGCAGCAATGTGGATCTTCGAACATCTACATTTATGGTAGGTACAAAACTGTACTTTTTCTTTACTTACAGTTAACTTTCTCCCCTATATTCCCCTCCCCAAAGCATTTTTCCAAATGTTATTGACATGAAGTAGGGCATACATTTTAGAGTCCCCCAGAAGTCCAACAAATTCTGAAAAAGTACAATATTTCCAAATTCTCTTGATCTGGCATATTTCACAAATATAATTGTTGCATTATAATCCCACATTAAGTCACTGGCTTTATTACTGTTCAACTCCCATCTCTCATATACTGTCCCTGCTTCATTTTCAACATGCTCTCAATTCTTCTAGTCAACTCTCATGCTCCCTTCCTTCTCTCCAACATTTTCTGATGAAACAGTGGACACAGTTTCACAGGAACAGTCTCTATGTGTTTATTATCAGAAGAATAAAAAGCAGAATCTCCTGTTTCACAGCTCACTTTTTGTTGGACAAACTTTTGTGCTTCCTCCTTAGCATGTACTTCATCAAAAAGTGATTTTGCCCTTCAAGGGAAGAATACCTTAAAGACAGCTGGGTACAGCAGTTTGAATCTCACACCTACATCTCAACATTCCCTGAATAGTGGAATTAATTTACTCCTCTTCTTCCTAGAGTACATTGAGTAATCATTCTCCACAAACATTCTGTTGTCTCCCACGTTTGGTATTTTGTCCCTCTGCCACAGTTTTGTCAGAGTCAACTCCTTCTGCTGGTAGGATTGCATCTTTACTATTAACGGTCTAGGGTGTTTTCTCATAGCCAAATTTGGAGCATAATGCAGTCTGTTCCTTACAGCTTCTCTGGTATAGCTGAAAATCTCAGGTTTTCCCTACATGCTCTGTCCTCTAATTCTGTTATTTTTTTAAACATTTCTTCCTGAGGAGTCTCATATTCAGCTAGCATCTTCTTCTTTCAGCCTCTGATTTTTGCAGCTTTATCACCTCATTTGAATATCTGTTTAAAGCTACCTCAATTTTTTCTAGCCTTTTGTTATTTGTGTTGATATACTTCATCAGTATTTCATTTATTTTAGGTCTGTGTGTAGTTGTCTTATATCTTCCTGTAGGCTACTGGATGCCATGTCTGGAGGTTGCATTTCTTTTTGCTCAACAGCTGTAGAACTTTCTCCAGTCACTATTTCTTTTTTACTTTTTGTAGTTGATTTTTTCCATGTGCCCTGTATTTATTTTTTTCCTGGCATCCAGGCAATACACTTTACTAGCCATATATTGAAATTTACCCATAAACACAAAAGTCTATTAGCCTTCTCTGTTGAGTTTCTGTTTTCACACTGGGAGAGCTGGAGTTTAGCTGTTACCCAGTGTGCAGCCATTTTAGTAGTCCAATGACAGTGGTCTTAACCAGTCTCAAAGGAATTACATTAAGAGCCAGAAAAGAGGAGACATACAACTATTTAAGAAATAATTCAGCTAAAACAACAAATACTATTAACTTAGCAAACTCATCTGAATATAACCTAAAGTGGAACTGCCACCTGCTGTCCTTATGACTAGAGCTTCTACTCCTGGTTTTTGATAGAAAGCTACCTCTGGTATGTACGAATGTGCATTATTTTTCTAATCAATTTGTTTCTCACATCCCTGGCTATTGCCTTCATATGCCTTGCATGCCCATTTGTTAAAGGTTTCTGTTAAATGCCTTCACATTCACATTATTATCCTCATCATCAAACCCATTTTTCCCATTTTCTACATGGGGTCGGCGTATTGTGTCAACTGTCACTATCTCTCTATATTCAGTGCCACTATCCTGCCTTCTTTGACACTCATGTCTGACTGTAGCAGGCCTTCTGTCACATAATCCACCCTCCTCTTTGCTGGATGCCTATGTTTTGTCTTGTCTTCTTCCTGTCTGTCCCAAATCTTCCTTGCCAAATTGTCTTCTGCTTTTTTGCACACTGGATCCAACCACTGCAATCTGTTCTGTTTGACCTTTTACTCAGTTGGAGCTACTTTGGCTTCTTCTCTGATGTCCTCAATGTTTCTTGTACTTCAAACCATCTCAGAAGTGCCAAATCAGCTTTCTTGGGACCTTGTTGTGTGCTTTCTTCAAGTCTAGGAATGCCCAGTTGGTCTCTTTCCTCATTTCTTACCTTCTTCTCAGCTATCTATCTCTCTGCAAACATCGGGTCAGTAATGCTGTATCCCTACTCGAATCTGAACTGCTCATTTCCTGTCTTACTTTCCTCTACTCTGCATATTCGTTTATTAATCATCCTCTCCAGAACTTTCATACAATATGGTGGAAGTTTGATACCTCTGTATTGGCCACAGCTGTGAATGTCCCTTTTGTTCCTGAACACTGGCACTAGTATGTTTATTCTCCAGTCATCTGGAATATGGCTTTCTCTCCATACTGGTATTAGGACCCCCAGGAGCCATTGTTCCCCTATCTCACCCAGCATCTTTATAATATCTGCTGTGACCTCATCTGAGCTTGCTGCTTTCCCTGACTTCACTTCTTCTATAGTGGGATCCTCCTCCTTTTTCATCATAATCTGTGCCTGGGGCAATAGAGCTTCTGTGGGGTTTTCTACCTTTGATGTCATGTGGACCGGTGAGCAGGTTGTTGCTGTCTTCCTTTATGAAGGGTGTCTGATTGTCTTCTTTACCTTTCTGTCTTTGCCTTGCAACCTGAAATAATTTCTTTTTGCCATCTACTAACTCACTTTCCAGTAGCTGGCAGAGTGTCTCTGATGCCTTGTTCTTTGCTATTGCAACTCATTTCTTAAACTCATTGTTAGCTAACCAGTATTCCTTCCTAGCTTGGTTTGTCTTTTCTATCTTCCACTTTTTCCTGAACACCTTCCTTCTTTTGATCACTTCCTGGACATCTGCATTCCATCACCAATTTTCCTTATGTACCTTATTTCCATACCTGGCTTGGCCCTATATCTGTTCTGCACTTCTCAAACATGCTGTTTTCAGGCACTGCCATCTTTTTTCAACTCCATCTATTTCCTCTTCTTCTTCTTCTTGAGGTGCTAGAGTCCTGAGTAATTCCTTGAACTGTTGTTCTTTCTCTCCAGTCAGCTTCCAGGTATTCAACCAGGAATCTGTTGACCTTGGGGCCTTCTCTGACCAATACTTGCAGGTGATTGTGGCAAACAATGGTTTATGCTGTGGGCCAACTGGTGATGACTTTCCAATCATTGATTCTAACTCAGTGCCCTTTCCTTACTAGGAGAAAGTCTACCTGAGTTACAGGTTTACCAGTCTTGTATGTGATCTTATGACTGTCTCTCTTTCTGAACCATGTGTTGGCTACTTTCAAGCCATTTGACAGACTGAGGTCTAGAATAGCCTTTCCTCCTTTATTCCTGTTGCCTCACCCATGTGGACCCAGGCAGTCCTCATATCCTGTTCTGTCTATCCCAATAAATGTATTTATGTCACCCATTATCATGTTGTCATGCTTTATCTAGTAGGTCCTGTGATTGCTATCTGAATGCACTCATTTTCTCACTATCACAGCCCTACTGTGGGGCATAGGCTGAAATTATGAATACTGCCCTATCATTAGCTTTTAACTTTTTGAGATTTACTTATGAGACCCAAGATCTTGAAATTAGTTATTTAGATGTAAATGTCTCCAAAATTCCTGGTGGCTTTAAATCTAATGTGTACCGCAAGCCTAACTTTTGCAGTAGCTACTTGCATTTTCACAGTCATCATCCCCAAAAACAGAAAAAAAGCATAGTGAAAGGTCAGGCAATTAGAGTAGCCAGGATGACTTCAGAAAGAGAAGATGTTATTGTAGGGCTAGAGCTGGTGAGGAACGTGTTCCTGGAAAGAGGATATCCCCATTTCATTGAACCCATCATTAATGAAATTTCTGATGAATGGGGAAAGAAATACAAACCCCTTTTGAGTTGTGGTGACATCAGAATACGATCCAGTGAAGAATACTTTAGGGGTGGGTCAGACAATGGTTGTAGAGAACTTGGAACTGATAATATCTCTGGCATGCAGGCGAACAACTATAGTAAGGCATTCATTATTCAACACAGTCCCTTTTCTAATAGGATTAAACATTTTCTATATGAAAATTGGGGAATATTTAAAATGAATATCGAAATATATAGGAAGGTTGGAGAAAAACCCATATTTTCCACAAAAGTGGATAAAAATATTAAAGTAAACTTAGAAAATCACTTAGTGGGGCAGAGTCACATTGAGGAAAGTACTAAGCCATGTGGCCGATGTTCTCAATGCGGATACATACTGCAGGTTCCTTCCTTAACATTGAACAACAGTTTAAATAGTGTTCTGCACTTTAGAAAAGGCAATTGCTACATGAACAGGATAGTGTATATTGCACTTTGTAACACCTGCCCAGGGTTTTACATTGGAAAAACCGAGAGGGCTTTAAAATGCAGAATTTACGAACATTTTTATGAAATAAAAAATAAAAAGGAGACTAATGCTCTTTACAGACACAGCATAAACTGTGGGGGATACACAGGTTTTAAATTTGGAATAATAAATACGGTCAACATTGATGTGAGGGGGGTGACTGGGAGAACCTCTTGCAGCTTAGGTAGCTGCTAATTTCCCTCCAGGTCTCAATGACCATTTATGCATTTACTCAGAACTCAAGGAAAAAGCTAATAAGATAACATAATATATTTGAATTTACAAATAATCATGTATTTTACATGAAAAATGTTTTAATATTTTACTTACGTGTATAAAGAGGATGAAAGTGTTTATTTGATACAAAGTTTTTTGGTGTTTATTATTACGCAAGAAAAAATTTTAAATCAGTGTACTGATTTTACTAAGTGTTTGTTCATTATAGTTGAATGGGTTCATGTTTCTTTAAAAAGTGGATGTGAGCTGAGCATTCCTTTGGAATACTGAGTGATTGCTTGTTAAGAAAGACTATGTAAATGTTTTAGGGGTGAGGTTCGGTTTGTTCTGATAAAGTAAATTAATTGATGAAAGCGCTCAACATGAAACACTGTGTATTTGGACTGTATACTGGTGTTTTATGTGCTTTTATTCATTAAAAGGAGTTTTCCATGGTCCTTTTGGTGCATTTTTTCTGTGATTTTGATCTGTTGAGCACCAACACACCTTCATTTGGCGTTTGTATCTGTACAAGACAAACACAGAGTTCCAGAAAACTGGGCAATAAGCGGCGTCACAACTAGATTTTTTTTCCTCCTAAATAAAAAAAAAAAGATGTATTGAAGCAAGTACTGCCCTAAATGGAAGACTGGATATGCTGTGTAACCAGTCTTGCTACATTCAGCAGATATGGAAGACTGTTGAAGAAATCAAACATTTATACGGATTGTTCCAGAGTTAAACATGATTCTAAGGACTAAAAAGATTAAGTTACTGAATGTAGTTTGCATACATAAATGTTTCTGATGTAAATAACCCATGATGTGCCTAGGAAAGTGTTAAAGTTAACTTACAGTAATCAGGTTAAGTCAATGCATGGCATATAATAAAGGGAACGTTATATATGGGTATATAGATTTAATGCTAGTGAGCTAGTTATACCGATTTGGGTGTCATATAGTACACCCTTGCTTCTACAGAATCAGTTGGACTGTAGCCCTCATGAAGTTTAGACCACATCCACTTTCCTTGTGAGCTATGTATTAAGCCTGCTAACAACAGAGACATGTCATTTGTTGTTTATGTACTGGTGTCATGTGCATTTCTTTTCAGTAGTTTGAGCACACATATACTGCCTGTAGATTATTAATATTTCACTATGTTTAGTTTGTAAGCTCACCATGAAATGGAAGTCTCTTGTGATTCCTTATTTACTACACAGCTTAATAACACTAGTAGGAAACCCTCATGTTGTTCATAGCAGTGGGATGAACCATGCCCTTTCAGCACTGTAAAACAGACTTTTTAGGTAGTATGAGTAGTGGAAGCATTCATGTCTGTCTCCATTTAGTAGAACACGATGACCATTATTCAGATTTCTGGCATCTGCAGAGATGAAGCATACAGGGATCATTGTGACCCAGATCACAGTGCAGCAGAACAGTATGGTGGAGGGGGCTACAACTCTAATAATATAAAGGGATCATCACCCAGATCATGGAACAGCAGAACAGGGGCTGAGCTCTGGGACCAAATAGGGATCATCATGACTCAGACTAGGGTCTGACTTTGTGGGGAAGGGGCTACAGCTGTAAAAGCATGGATCACCTCTATATCATTGAAAAGCAGGACATGGGGGAGTTAATTTAGGTCATGTGGCAACAACAGTTATGACATCAGGTAAGGATTCTGTTCCAGTTCATTTAAGAGCAGCAGCAGTAAATTCAAAGATGGCCACCAGCTAGGAAGCATATACTTCAGCCTGCTCTCAAAAATTATTTCTAATCTAACTAAATCACTCGCTACCACTGCATCAAATTTCACAAGAAAGCAAGTATAACGAAAGGAAAAATATACTTTCACTTACTTGTTGTTTATTTTCTGGATCTGAAGCAAGAATAAGCCAAAACACTCTGATTTATAGCAGAGGTACAGTGGTGACTCCGGTTACATGTGCTTGGGCCTGCCAGCCTTGAGACAACAGCCTATACAAACAATCAAAAGCTCTTATCAAAATGGAACAAATGGAATCACAAGTCACTAAGACCAGATTATCGCTAATCACTTCTCTGGAAAAGGAGATCTCTACAAAGAGACAGAAAACAACTAAAACACAGTCTGAAGCTCCTAAGCAAATCCAAAAAAAAATGTGACCAACCATTTACTATGGAGGAGTTCAAAGCAGCTTTACTTCCCCTTCCATCTGAAATTCAAGCCTTCTCCACAAAGTTAACATAATTCAAAATAACCTGGATCAAATCATGTCAAGAATGGAGCAAAACGAAGCAAAAATAATGAATAATGAAATAAAAATACAGAAGTTGCAAAAAGCTGTCTCTGAAAAAAAATTACACTTCCATCAAGGACTTGCAACAGAAAATAATAGACCTTGAAGCGAGAGTGAGATGCAACAATGTCTTAATTAGAGGAATTCCTGAAAAGTACAATCATTCACAATTAACTAGTATTGCAAAAGAAATATTTGATCTCATCGTTGAAAACAAGGAGTTATCTCAGTCAATTACAATAGAGAGAATCCACAGGGCATTAAGGAAGTCTCAATCATCGGGCACTCCTAGACAAGTGTACGCCAGAATACTGAATGCCTCACATGCTCAATCTATTATTGTATATGCAAAAAAGAAGAAAAACATCATTTGGAAAGGAAATAAAATCACAATCGCCCAAGACTTACCCCTTCCAATTAAACAGTCAAGGCAAGTCCTCTCTCCCTTTTGCAACTACCTTCTAATCAAAAACATTAAATTTCAAATAAAGTACATGTCGACTCTATGCTTCCAACATAACAGCATCAACTATTCAGTAAAAACCATCCATGAAGCTAAATCAGCTTTTTCTAAAGCGTTCAAAGTATTACCGACCAATCTTGCATAAATTATTATACCAAAGATAAAATAGCCCACCGATGTTTGCTCTATACTAAAAGCATACATAGATCCTGGAAACAACGGAGATATATAGCCAAGCTAATCCAGCTACCTACCTTGTTCTTTATGCTTGTATTAGTATTGCCGTCTTGGTATTTCATTATCTAAAATGAGGAAATGCAACATGCAGTCAACAAACGCCCTCTGACCTTGCAAGTTACTTCCAGGCTAAAAACAGGAAGTACAAGATCACTAAGGGCAAAGTTCGCTGATGCAACAAGCGCTCTAGAGTCTTAACATATATACGCAGATTCCACAGCATCCAAATCGTACCTAATTATATTCAGATGTCGGTATGTAAATACTCCTGAATTTTACAAAATTTTAAACATGTAACAAAATGATCTAGCTTCAATTTACTATTTCAACCAAACGGAACAGCTCTTTGTTTAACAATATACGACTGGAACCAGCAAAAGACTTTTATTTTTATTTCTTGGAACTAATCATAATTCATTAGGAATATTTATATATTTTCAAGGGCTGTCTGATAGCTACGTGTTTTGTACAGAAGCATAGTGTGAATTTAAAATTAAAAAGGGAAGGAAGGAAAAGTAAAGGGGAAAAGGAAAAAAATATATATATAAATCGGCATGTAAACTGTAGCCATTTAACATGTAAGTTTTATGAGGGACTTGTAACGCTTAAATAATCAGCGACTTATAAAATAATTGGTGATGGGAGTTCTGTACCTATCCAGCAGAGTGTAGTAGTGAAAGAAAGAGAGAGACAGAGAGAGAGAGAGAGAGAGAGTGTGAAAGAGAGAGTGGGAGGGATTCATTATGAAATATCAATGCAGAAAAGCAAAGAGCAAATGAATGTATCACAGCATAATTTTCCTACCAGTTGGTTGATCTCTGCATTGTTAGTTTTCAGTGAGTTCATCAAAACATCAGGTAAAGCAAATAGATTTGCATTGTGTGAGCTCTATTATAAGAGAAACCTGTCACCTTGGAAACTAATGTGCAGTCTACTGAAACACAAACACTCGATGTTGTTTTCTAATAAATGAAATCAAATTACAACTCCCTCCCCCTTTTTCTTTTTTTCTTTTTTTTCTATGATGCAGATGAACTAATACAGGGACCTTTGTGTGAATATTTAGACTTTTATCCCTTTGATTGCTGTGACACTTTGCCTGTCTCAACAGTCATATTACTCCCTCCCCTTAATGTACAGATATGTCACTCTCTACATAGTGTTTGCAACAGTCAATGTCTTTCATTATTCTGCTATAATTTTATATAGTTTTAGTTCTTAAAAAAATAAAATACTATAGCTGGCTCCTGCTGGGGTGCCTTCTGTGCAAAGTATGCATGTCTTTCCTGTGCTCTAGCATCTCAGCATATAAATGCACATCACATTCATCCTAATTATACCTAACTTTAAACAGTTGTCGGTTGTTGTTGTTGTTTGTCTTTCGGCTTTTCCCGGTTAGGGGTCGCCACAGCGGAGCTCCGGTCCACTAATGATTGGCAGTAGATTTTCATGAATGCCGAGGTGCCAGCTCAACGTCCAACCTTCAGCGAAGGCACGCCCATTTACGCATGTCTTTCAAATGCCACCAAACCGCGGGGAGGACATGCAGACTCCACACAGAAGGCAGTCCTCACACTCCAGCCGAGAATCAAACAGGAGAACCTCTTGCTGTGAGGCAACAATGCTACCGCTGCACCACCATGGCATTATACATCAAAATAAGCACCCCTTAAGAAGTATAGTAGTCTGGAAGGTAATTGAATCAGGGTCAGTTAGGTTCAGCTTAATCCAACACATCATTAGCATGGGATAATTCTCTTACTAGATTATATTTTATGTTTGTTGTGCCTGGATGTTGTGCAGTGGATGTAAAGCATTATAATAACAGTTCTAGTTATAATCTGCACTCTACAAATATGGAAAAAACGTTATTTTTCTGTACATTTTCTTTTGTTTATTTGGACGTATCATCTTACCCAAGCAAAAAGCACTCTTTTTGACTTCATATATATTACTTATGGGTCCAAGTCACTATAACAGTAATGCATATATTCTTAAAACAAATGTCATGTTTAACCAAATATTAATACTTAGGTATGGAAAACATTTCTCTATGAAACCATGATACAGTAAAATTGCTGTCAGAAATGTATTTATAAATGCCTTAACTCAAGAAAATTTGACAGGATATGTTAAGTAAGAATTTATATTTTATAATAAGATGGTCACGCAGTTAAACTACAGGATGGTATTGGTGTATATGAACCTAAGAACATTGATAACGTATGATGTGATCTGATTTAAGGATCTATGTGTACTGATGTGTTGTAAATGTAATTTAAGAGAGTTATGTATATGTGATCTGGCATTTGTTCCACAGTACAGTTGTTTTAAATATCTTGTGATTTGCAAACCTTCTTTGTGGATTACAAGTTACTATACAGTAACTCACATGTAATACACTTATTCTGTGCTTCATTTCTTGAATACCTGATTACATTATTCTCTTCCTATGCACAAGCCCTTCACAGAGATGTATGAATTTCAAATTTCAAATAATTGTAGCCTTAGTGAAGGATTTATATTAAAATCCTTTTGGTTCCCTAGGCTCACACTAATTAGTAAATACTATATACTCTGACTAACATCCACTCCAAGAGGTGAAGGCAAGTACTTATAATTACAAATCACTTTTTCGCAGAAGAAATATTAGTCTTCTTGTAGTGAATATAGGTTGGAACCCCAACTAGCAGTATTTGGTTATAACTAAACGTCTCTTCTAATTAATCATTAGTAAAAAGACATAATTCAAGACATATCCACAAAAAGTTAATGCAGGATATGAAGTTTATTTTTGTGCTGAGTATCTGAGGGATCTTAGAATATCAGTAGAATTTTTTATAATAGTTAGATTTGTAAATATGGTTGCAACACCTCTTTCAGATAGTAGAGTGTGGATATGCATGGGGCCTGGTCTGGGGGGGGGGGGGGTTGTCACTTATACATCTTACTACCACATGTATTGTCCATTAAGAATTCTCACAACATATACCAAAATGGCATTTACAATCCTCTAGAATGTCCGATTTCCCCTTTACTTAATTTATCAATAACTATTAATGGTTAGAGTAATGATTTAATGGTATCACTGGAATCTTGGAATGTTAATGGACTGCAAAATAATAAGAAAAACAAACTAAGTCTACATTTAATTTAGAAATCAAAGGCCGAGATAACACTTATCCAAGAGACTCATATGACTAAAGCTCAATGGGAAAAGGATCTAAAAAAGAAATGGGTAAAGCTAATAATAGCTGCAGGTGAGTACTGTCTCTAAAGGGGTAGCAATAATTACCAAAAATTATTTCAAAGGCACCATAATATCAAGTGATTGTGATCCTAATGGTAGGTGGTGTTACCTAATATGCTCCCTTCCATTCTTCAGCAAAGACATTTTAATCTTAAATGTATATGGTCCATGCTTGTACCAGACTTTTTTCATATACGAAATTTACAAAATTTTAGAAAAATACCCAAATCATCTGTACGTATTAGGTGGGGATTGGAACATGACTAGCAGACCTGAACTAGATAGAATGAACAAGCTAAACAAACAATCTTTTGGCCTTTCTAAGCTTATAACTGAATTAATGGATGATTTTAATGTATTTGATACCTTTGAACTATATAGAAATGACTCTGCACTCAGTAAGTTTACATTTTTCTCAGCCTCCCATAAATCATGGTCTAGGATAGACTTTTTCTTAATTTCAACAAGTTTCTCACAATATGCAACAAATTATTACATTGACCCCAGAACCCTATCTGACCATACCAACATTAATCTAAAAATAAGCGAGATCAAGTCAAACATAAGAGACCAATTTGCATCAAACTGAACTCTAAATCCAAACCTTCTTAAAAACAAAGAACTCTGTCTAGATGTACAGGAATTTCTTAGCCAAATGAACAATAATTTAGAAAAATCCAGTATTCCCTTTAACATTTAATGGGCCGCGTCCAAGGCAACACTTAGAGGAATATTAATTCAAAAAGCATCCTTATTCAAGAAACAAGCTAAATCACAAATTGCTTCTTTAGAATTCAAACTAAAAAGCCTAGAGCTAGATCTGCAAACCAAATACATCCCAGATTTCGAAAAACAGATGTTATCCCTAGAAAAACAACTGCATGAAATCCAATTAAACCAGTTTTCACTTAATGAACTCAGCCTTCTGCATAGGTATGCTGAATGGGCCCAAACTCCTTCTAAAATCCTGGCCAGAATAATCAACATTAAACCTTCACCCTCTAGAATAAAACAAATTAATCAGAACAATAGGTCCTTCTTATCTGACAAGAAAATCATTCAAGTTTTTGAAGAAATATATCAAAAGGTTTATGGCCCCCCCAAAACATGCTGAGGAGGCATCCACTGATAACTTCTGAGATGAATTGCAATTCCCATTATTAAATGACACTCAGATAAATCCTTTTAAGGCATCAATAACTGTTGACGAAATATTCCTAGCTATCAATAAATTGAAATCAGGGAAAACCCAAGGCCCTGACAGATATTCAGCTGAATTCTACAAATCCTTTAAGAAACAATTAGTCCCACTCTTACTCAAAGTATATAATTATATAATAAAATTTGGCATTACTGATTTGTACATAAATAATTCTAAGACAATTCTTATACCAAACCCAACGCGAATGAACATAACCCCAATGACTATCATCCAATTGCACTAATTAACTTATATATAAAAATTCTATCATCAGTACTGGCACACAGACTTAAAATACTCTCTTATATTATATCTCCCAAACAGTTAGGATTCATGAGTAATAGGCAAGTTTGGGACAATACGTTAACAATAAAAGCAATAACAAATGTGACAGTTAAAGACAAATCCCCCAAATACGCACTTTCTGTTGATGCACAAAAAGCCTTCGATAGAGTGTTATATATCAAGGCTACTGCTACACTATACATAAACAAAAAAAAATCAAACCCTATTTCAATAGTTAATGTCACAAGACAGGGCTGTTCATTTTCTCCTTATCTGTTTAACCTTTATTTAGAGATCCTCCTCCTGAAATTAAGCCAAAAAACATTTCACCATATTTACATTTCCAAAGTCCAAGTTAAGTACTCAGCGTTTGCTGATGATCTTAACATCTACTTTGAATTTCCCTCTACAGACTTGGAAAAGATCTTAAGCTCCATTGACAAGTTCTCTGCAATACCAAACTATGCCATGAATCCAAGCAAATCAAAAATATTCCCATTAAACCCCCTAGGCCACAAAGAGTTTTTCATCCCAGAAACAAAAATTAGATTATTCACTCAAATATCTGGGCATCACTTTTACCCATCCACATCAGGAAATAATAAAAAAAATCGTTATAAAATATGGCCAAAAGTTACAGAAGATCTCGACAGATTGAAAAACCTAAACCTTTCCCTTCTCTCCAGGACAGCAACCATACAAATGAATATCCTCCCTAAAATTCTGTATCATTTTTATGCCATCAATCAAAACATTCCAAATAGGTTTTTTTTCAAAGATGACAACAACACTGGGCAAATTTATCTGGCATCATAAGAACACTAGAATCAGTTACACCAGATTAACCCTGCCCAAAGAGAAAGGTAGTCTGAGCGTGCCTGACTTTCAGACATATTATCTTATTATTAATGCCAGTCATATTATATGATTAGTTAACTATGAACTTTCTGATACATCATGCCACCCTCTGTGGATCAAAATTTATTGCCAACACCTCAACTCTTCCAATATAAAGCCAAAGGTTATACCTTTTCTCAATAACAAGATTCTAAAAGACTTCAAAATACATCATATTTTAATCAATAATATGGTTTGTTTCCAAAAGCTCATAACCTCTTTAAACTTAAAGAACTCTTTACTTATGGCTCAACCAATCCACATGAACCCCAATATCAGACTTAATAATAATATGGTAAATTTAGATAATTATCCAAACATAAAGAAGTGTACAGTCTGGGATTTTTATCAAATCAAAGATCTGCCATTGAGTTCTATTGTAGACTCCCTAGCAGCAAGTAAAAAATACTGCATAATTATTAAACAAATATTATATCTAGTAACTCTGATGACATCAGAAATGAATGTAACTACACAAGACTTCCATCTGTACCAACACGTAACTTCCCTTCTTTTATTGAGGACTAAAATGTTATCAAAAACTTACAGATTAATTACTCAAATTAAATTCCAACACTTAATCCTATATTCCAATTACTGGAAGAGTCAAAATAATAAATTAACTAATGAACAAAAATTAGCGGCAGTTGACATAACCATAAAACTAACTCCTTTAAAAAATTAATTTACACTAAATTTATGATTAATAACAATGCTCATCACACATCACTCTTTTTGAGCAAAATAAATCCCACTACATCATCTTTCTGTCCTACATGCTCTAACTCAGTAGCAGACACTCTTCACAAATTCTGATCTTGTAAAAACATCTACAAACTATGGTGCTCTTTAAGAGCAAAACTAAAGAAAACAGGTTATATGAAATCCACCCTCTCATGGGAAATGGCAATATTAAACATTTCCCCCAGCTTACATACATATGAGTCTAAACATATTATTGTAACACTGTGAGCAACATTGAAATCCTATATAGCCCTTAACTGGCTTGACAGATCCAAAATTTCTTCGGCAGAGTTCAAATCTATAGCTATCAAATACATACTAGCAAATAAACTAAGAACAGTAAGCCACAAGAAGTTAACCTATTTCCAGAATTACTGGAAAAGACTTATAGAGGTTCTTAGCTAGATTCTCACTAAGCTAGCTAGAGCACTTTATTTTTCTTTCCTATTACCCATTAAATAGTGATTTTTCTACACAGTTCCATATAAAGGCTACTATCAACCTTTTTGCAAGAGGATTGTGATATATCCATTCGGTTTATCAAAGTGTCTTCTAGTACATAGACATTAGTATCTATTACTGTCACATGTAAAAATTATCAACTTATAAACATTTTTAAGGCCACCTGCATGAGTGACAACCCAGTATAAATAATGTAAATATTTGTCTTGATAGGCTCAGGTATATGGTTATACTCCCTCTCCTGTAAAACAACTTTTAACGTTATATTATTAGTAATAATGACCAGTTGTTAGATAACTTGTCTGAAATCTAAGTCATATTCAACACTGCAAGACATGCTCGCCTCTTATAAATGCCTATTACAATTAAAAGAATGTCCGTTTTTGTCATTTAATTTCCTTTATTTGCCTTTCTATTTTGTTAAGGTCAGTCATCTCATATACCTTGTATTTTTTTATGCATTACTTGTTTTTCAGTTCAATGTAACTACATTGTTATGTTTATTATCATCTTGTACTGTACTGTTCATTGCAGTTAAAGGAAAATTGAAATAAAAATTATATTTGAAAATAAAAAGGAGCAGCACATCAGGTTCCTCACATCTGCTTGTGCAGTAGAAGGACAAAGTTAGGTATGGGACCATAGCCTTGGAGCATGCAGGAATCAACACTTAAGCACCATGGAGCAGCAGGATGGTAGAGTATTCAGGTGGCCTGCTGCTTAAAACAGTTGTTTGGAACCTCTTGGATTAGTTTGGTGTACATACTTGGAAAAACTTCCTGGTCCACATAAGTTTGGGACCCAAGAAAAAGCTCCTCAGTTCAGAGCCTTCTGAAAGCCTTGGACACCCAACCGTAATGTTCTGATCCACCTGACTTTATATTATTAACAGACAATAGCAGATGTCTGACTGCATACTGTTCTGCCAGCAACTCTGAGCAGTTTCGCTTATACCACGCCCAATTTTCTATTGTGTTATTTTAGGATCTAGGTGGCAGAATGCCCAATTCATACCATTTCAGTGCCTCTACCTAAAGTGGAACCTTTTGGCATCACATACTGTTTGGAGATTCTGTTGACTAAAATAGTTCTTTAACTTTTTTAAACCTTTGGGGTGACACCCATTTCCACATTTGTGGCCTATAATTTGTTAAGAAACATGGGACTACTGGAGGCAGCTAAGCTTCCTTTTAAGAATTCAATACTAAAAATGGAATAGAGCAAAATACTGACTCTGGATGCATATAAAAACACTGATTAGGCAATTTCTACAAAAGTAGCAATACACATTAAAGGTTTGCATTGCTTCGTTATAGCAGAATGAGACAAATGATTTTTATCAAAGGTCAAATACAAATTTCATCCTCACAGTTGCAAACACTGATTGGAAAAGGGAATATTTTTTTTTAATGTTACGTTGCTGAAAACCTAACTTTTAAAACTGCCGCATACACAAGAGTACAGCACATGCACCTGGCTGTTACATTCTGTTGATGCTGATTGCATCATGTTCATGATGTTATTCTTTGGGGGGGGGGTCTCAGAAATTGGGTATTGTTTCCAAAAATGGTTGAAAGCTGTAATGTTTTTCTTTTTTTGGAAAAGGTATCAGAAGTAGGGGGACTACAAATTGGTAAGTAACTACAGACAGTTAATTAGTTCTCTGCCAAACTGTTAATTAAATTTGCAATTGTTTACCAATTAATTACTTAGGTCATTAAGACTTTCCTAAAAATAACATTGCATTCTGCCTGGCTGTAGCAAATGAGCCACATCTACAGGCATTCACACACATACAATGTATGTATTATAAATAATGTATATTCTGCTCCAGAAGTTAAAGACAAAATGTTGCTTGATCTAGACCCTGCAGCAGTCCTGGGTTTGATTCCCACATCCCTCCTTTGAATGCCGTGTGACTGAACAAGTAGTTTAACGCCTGGCTCCCAGTGAAAAGGGTGAGTATGTACTCAGTAGGCTTACCTGTCTACATATACATAGGTATGATATGTACTCAGTCGGCTTACCTGTCGTACATATACATAAGTATGATATGTACTTAGTAGGCGTACCTGTCCTACATAGCTGAAAAGACCACAAAAGTACCTCACCAAGAGGATTACTGGCCTCAAACAGATGCCTTATGCAGCCCGACTCAAGAAACTCCAGCTGTACTCGGTTGCATACCGTTTACTCAGAGGTGATCTCTGCCTGACATACAAGGCCATGTCCAACCCAGAATTGATGGACATGCTTCACCTAAAGAAAAACAAATCCCGGAGAGCCACATGACCTAGAGATATAAACCTCATCACAATGATAAATAGGACATGCTGGAGGGATAGATTCCTGTCCCAGAAACTCCCCATGCTTTGGAACAGGATTCCAGTATACATCAGGCAGAGCCTTTCACTAACACTCTTCAAGAGAAACCTTGACGGGTGGATAGGAAACAGAAAATTTACCCCGGGGATCACTGCAGTGGCTCTGCTGGTCAGTGGCGCAGGGAACTAATGGCTCTGCTGAACAGAGGCACAGGGAACTAATCTAAGCGGGTGGCGAAAGCCAACACATTCTGGCTAGGCTTATAAATGCCCTTGGGCAGATAGCCTAGTACTTACCTATGAAACTATATACATACGTATGTTATGTCCTCAGTAGGCGTACCTGTCATACCTATACATACATATGATATGTACTCAGTAGGCATACCTGTCATAAATATACATATATATGATATGTACTCAGTAGGCGTACCTGTCATACATATACATACGTATAATATGTACTCCGTAGGCATACCTGTCGTACATATACATATGTATGATATGTACTCAGTAGGCGTACCTGTCGTACCTATACACATGTATGATATGTACTCAATAGGCGTACCTGTTGTACATATACATACGTATGATATGTACTCAGTAAGCGTACCTGTCGTACATATACATACCTATGATATGTGCTCAGTAGGCGTACCACTCATACCTATACATACAAATGATATGTCCTCAGTAGGCATACCTGTCGTACCTATACATACATACATACATGTACTCAGTAGGCATACCTGTCGTACATATACATACGTACGATATGTACTCAGTAGGTGTACCTGCTGTACATATACATACGTATGATATGTACTCAGTAGGCATACCTATATATATATATATATATATATATATATATATATATATATATATATGATATGCACTCAGTAGGCATACCTGTCGTACATATACATACGTATGATATTTACTCAGCAGGCGTACCTGTCGTACCTATACATACATATATGAACTCAGTAGGCATACCTGTCGTACCTATACATACGTATGATATGGCCTCAGTAGGCGTATCTGTCGTACCTATACATACGTAATATATGTACTCAGTAGGCGTACCTGTCGTACATATACATACGTATATGTACTCAGCAGGCATACTGTCGCATATATACATACATATGATATGTACTCAGCAGGCGTACCTGTCATACATATACATACATATGATATGTACTCAGTAGGCATACCTGTTGTACGTATACATATGTATGATATGTACACAGTAGGCGTCCCTGTCGTACATATACATACGTACGATATGTACTCAGTAGGCATACCTGTCATACTTATACATACGTATGATATGTACTCAGTAGGCATACCTGTCGTAAATATACATATATATGATATGTACTCAGTAGGCGTACCTGTCATACATATACATACGTATGATATGTACTCCGTAGGCAAACCTGTCATACATATACATATGTATGATATGTACTCAGTAGGCATACTTATCATACATATACATACGTATGATATTTACTCAGTAGGAGTACCTGTTGTACATATACATACGTATGATATGTACTCAGTAAGCGTACCTGTCGTACATGTACATACGTATGATATGCACTCAGTAGGCATACCTGTCATACCTATACATATGTATGATATGTACTCAGTAGGCATACCTGTCGTAAATATACATATATATGATATGTACTCAGTAGGCGTACCTGTCATACATATACATACGTATGATATGTACTCCGTAGGCGTACCTGTCGTACCTATACACGTGTATGATATGTACTCAGTAGGCGTACCTGTCATACATATACATACGTATGATATGTACTCAGTAGGAGTACCTGTTGTACATATACATACGTATGATATGTACTCAGTAAGCGTACCTGTCGTACATATACATACATATGATATGTACTCAGTAGGCGTACCTGTCATACCTATACATACGTATCATATGTACTCAGTAGGTGTACCTGTCATACATATACATACGTATGATATGTCCTCAGTAGGCATACCTGTCGTACCTATACACATGTATGATATGTACTCAATAGGCGTACCTATCGTACATATACATATGTTTGATATGTACTCGGTAGGCGTACCTGTCGTACTTATACATACGTATATGTCCTCAGTAGGCGTACCTGTCATACCTATACATACATATATGTACTCAGCAGGCATACATGTCGTACCTATACATACGTATGATATGGCCTCAATAGGCATATCTGTCGTACCTATACATACATAATATATGTACTCAGTAGGCATACCTGTCGTACATATACATACGTATGATATGTACACAGTAGGCGTACCAGTTGTACAGATACATACGTATGATATGTACTCAGTAGGCGTACCTGTCGTATATATATATATATATATATATATATATATATATATATATACATACCTATGATATGTACTCAGTAGGCATACCTGTCATACATATACATACGTATAGGTACGCAGCAAGCATACTGTCGTATATAGGCATACATATGATATGTACTCAGCAGGCGTACCTGTCATACATATACATACATATGATATGGCCTCAATAGGCATATCTGTCGTACCTATACATACATAATACATGTACTCAGTAGGCATACCTGTCATACATATACATACGTATATTTACCCAGTAGGCGTACCTGTTGTATATATACATACGTATGATATGTACTCAGTAGGCATACCTGTCTTACATATATATATATATATATATATATATATATATATATATATATACATACCTATGATATGTAAGTAGGCATACCTGTCATACATATACATACGTATAGGTACGCAGCAAGCATACTGTCGTATATATGCATACATATGATATGTACTCAGCAGCCGTACCTGTCATACATATACATACATATGATATGTACTCAGTAGGCATACCTGTTGTACGTATACATACGTATGATATGTATTCAGTAGGCATCCCTGTCGTACATATACATACGTATGATATGTACTTAGTAGGCGTACCTGTCATACCTATACATATGTATGATATGTACTCAGTAGGCATACCTGTCGTAAATATACATATATATGATATGTACTCAGTAGGTGTACCTGTCATACATATACATATGTATGATATGTACTTAGTAGGCGTGCCTGTCGTACCTATACATACATATATGTACTCAGTAGGCATACCTGTCGTACCTATACATACGTATGATATGGCCTCAATAGGCGTATCTGTCGTACCTATACATACGTAATATATGTACTCAGTAGGCATACCTGTCATACATATACATATGTATATTTACCCAGTAGGCGTACCTGTTGTATATATACATACGTATGATATGTACTCAGTAGGCATACCTGTCTTACACACACATATATATATATATATATATATATATATATATATATATATATAGATATATATATATATATATACATACGTATGATATGTACTCAGTAGGCATACCTGTCGTACATATACATACGTATAGGTACGCAGCAAGCATACTGTCGTATATATGCATATATATGATATGTACTCAGCAGCCGTACCTGTCATACATATACATACATATGATATGTACTCAGTAGGCGTACCTGTTGTACGTATACATATGTATGATATGTATTCAGTAGGCATCCCTGTCATACATATACATACGTATGATATGTACTCAGTAGGCATACCTGTCATACCTATACATATGTATGATATGTACTCAGTAGGCATACCTGTCGTAAATATACATATATATGATATGTACTCAGTAGGCGTACCTGTCATACATATACATATGTATGATATGTACTTAGTAGGCGTACCTGTCGTACCTATACACATGTATGATATGTACTCAGTAGGCGTACTGTCGTACATATACATACATATGATATGTACTCAGTAGGAGTACCTGTTGTACATATACATACATATATGTACTCAGTAGGCATACCTGTCGTACCTATACATACGTATGATAGGGTCTCAATAGGCGTATCTGTCATACCTATACATACGTAATATATGTACTCAGTAGGCGTACCTGTCGTACATATGCATACGTATATTTACTCAGTAGTCGGACCTGTTGTATATATATATATATATATATATATACATACATATATCTACTCAGCAGGCATACTGTCATATATATACATACATATGATATGTACTCAGCAGGCATACCTGTCGTACATATACATACATATGATATGTACTCAGTAGGCGTACCTGTTGTACCTATACATACGTATGATATGTACTCAGTAGACGTACCTGTCGTACATTATACATATGTATGATATGTACTCAGTAGGCGTACCTGTCGTACTTATACATACGTATATGTACTCAGCAGGCATACTGTCGTAAATATACATATATATGATATGTACTCAGTAGGCGTACCAGTCATACATATACATACGTATGATATGTACTCCGTAGGCATACCTGTCGTACATATACATACGTATGATATGTACTCAGTAGGCGTACCTGTCGTACCTATACACATGTATGATTTGTACTCAGTAGGCGTACCTGTAGTACCTATACACATGTATGATATGTACTCATTAAGCGTACCTGTCATACATATACATACGTATGATATGTACTCAGTAGGCGTACCTGTCATACCTATACATACGTATGATATGTACTCATTATGTGTACCTGTCATACATATACATATATAAGCATACCTGTCGTACCTATACACATGTATGATATGTACTCAGTAGGCGTACCTGTCGTACATATACATACGTTTGATATGTACTCAGTAGGCATACCTGTCGTACCTATACATACGTATGATATGTCCTCAGTAGGCGTACCTGTCATACCTATACATACATATATGTACTCAGTAGGCATACCTGTCGTACCTATACATACGTATGATATGGCCTCAATAGGCGTATCTGTCGTACCTATACATACGTAATATATGTACTTAGTAGGCATACCTGTCGTACATATACATACGTATTTAATGTACTCAGTAGGCGTACCTGTTGTACATATACATACGTATGATATGCACTCAGTAGGCATACCTGTCATACATACATACATATATATATATATATATATATATATATATATATATATATACTTATGATATGTACTCAGTAGGCGTACCTGTCGTACATATACATACGTATGATATGTACTCAGCAGGCGTACCTGTCGTTCCTATACATACATATATGTACTCAGTAGGCATACCTGTCGTACCTATACATACGTATGATATGGCCTCAATAGGCATATCTGTCACTATACACAATGCATATATGTACTCAGTAGGCGCCTGTGTGCATACATGCATATTTACTCAGTAGGCGTACCTGTTGTACATATACATACGTATGGTATGTACTCAATAGGCATACCTGTTTTATATATATATATATATATATATATATATATATACGTATGATATGTACTCAGTAGGCATACCTGTCGTACATATACATACGTATATGTACTCAGCAGGCATACTGTCGTATATATACATACATATGATATGTTCCCAGCAGGCTTACCTGTCATACATATACATATGAATGATATGTACTCAGTAGGCGTACCTGCCGTACATATACATGCATATGATATGTACTCAGTAGGCGTACCTGCCGTACATATACATGCATATGATATGTACTCAGTAGGCGTACCTATCATATATATACATATGTATGATATGTACTCAGTAGGCGTACCTATCATATATATACATATGTATGATATGTACTCAGTAGGCATACCTGTCGCACATATACATTACATATGATATGTACTCAGCAGGCATACCTGTCGTACATATGCATACATATGATATGTACTCAGCAGGCGTACCGGTCGTACATATACATACATAGGATATGTACTCAGTAGGCATACCTGTTTTACGTATACATACATATGATATTCACTCAGTAGGCGTACCTGCCGTACATATACATACATATGATATGTACTCAGTAGGCTTACCTGTCGTACATTATACATATGTATAATATGTACTCAGTAGGTGTACCTGTCGTACATATACATACATATGATATGTACTCAGTAGGCGTACCTGTCATACATATACATACGTATGATATGTATTCAGTAGGCGTACCTATCGCACATATACATACGTATGATATGTACTCAGTAGGCGTACCTGTTGTACATATACATACATATGATATGTACTCAATAGATGTACCTTTCGTGCATATACATACATATGATATGTACTCAATAGATGTACCTTTCGTACATATACATACATATGATATGTACTCAGTAGGCATACCTGTCGTTCATATACATACATATAATATGTACACAGTAGGCGTACCTGTCGTACATATACATACTTATGATATGTACTTAGTAGGTGTACCTGTCGTACATATACATATGTAAGATATGTACTCAGTAGGCATACCTGTCGTACATATACATACATATGATATGTACTCAGTAGGAGTAGCTATCGTACAAATACATACGTATGATATGTACTCAGTAGGCGTCCTGTCATACACTAAGTTCTCAGTAGGCATACCTGTCATACACATACATACGTATGACATGTACTCAGTAGGCATACCTGTTATACATATACATACATATGACGCATATTAAGCTGCCCTTGGTAATGAGCTGTCAATTGGTAGACTATATTTTGTCAACTACATTTCTAGTTGAATTCAAAATGCAAATAATATGCAGTTAGTCAAGACTGGCCTAAACTTTTGCGATGCTTAACTTGCATTAGAACAAAACTTTGTAAATACACGCATTTTAAAAGTACTTTTGCAGGAAGGCTGAACCCTCCCCGCACACACACACACACATACTCTTTCCAATGCAGAAAGGTCTGGACTATTATAATTCAATCCTCATTTGTGCAATATATACTGATTTACTGTGTCTGTCAATGGTCCATTATCTTCCCTCTGACTCTCCCGTTTTACTTCTACATGCTGCTTGGGTATTCCATTTAAATCAGCCAATAATTGAAGTTTTCAGTAGTCCCCATTAGATTATAATTATATCTCTTTATTGCTTTGCACTATTTTGTTGTCTAGTATTTATGTAACTACATGTCCCTGTGTCATGTTTGATGGCCCAGCATATGATTAAAAATGGTTGTTATCCAACGTATATTTTCACTGAACAAATCTGTCAGTGACTTAGTAAACTAAAGCACACAGTGATAACTTTATAGGATTCCTGAAAGGATTCCTGATCCGCTGTATATACTTCCAGTCTAAGTCATTTATGCATCCCAAAAGTTAGGACCAAACCTGTGATAACTGCTTACAGAGCCTGTAAGATGGGACTCAAGTCTGCTGCTTTACTCTTCCAAAATGAATCTCTGAAAAGAGCCATTATCCTTTGCAAACAAGGAATAGTTTTGTTGTATGTTAAATGAGTGTCAACACGTGTTATGCAGTGCAGGCTATTTAATTCAGTTTTGGCACAGGCTTCTGTTTCACAGTGTGCTTGATGCAGACAGTCTGTACACAGCATCATCTGTTTTACTTTAGAGCCCTTATTTCACATAACAAGGACTTTTCAAGTCTGATTTAAACAGAGGGCATATTTGGCTATGACAGCTTCTGATAAATGTGATCTCAGATATGGATTACATAGTTTTTAACATGAATAGGTTTACTGAACAAACCAATGTAAGAAAAACTTTATATGATTTGTATATTACTTGCATGTTTTCCTTCATTATTTTCTGTGTATAAGGGTTGTCTTCTTTCCCTGTGCTGACCTATGAAAATAATTTACTTGTTTGCATCAAGGTTCATAGTAACATTTCTGATGGTGTTAAATTTTTGGGTTCACTTCTTTGACTATTAAGAACAGAGCCTGACAAACTTTTTTTTTTTTTGAAACAGAGACCTGTTCTGATAGTTGTGTGATTACAATTCAGTGGGTAAATAAATTCAACACAAAAAATAAATATCCTGAAGTTAAAAGGCTTCCAGAATACCAAACCAATGTAAAGAAGCAAAAACAGCTGAAAGTCCACCACAGTTGTCTTTATTACACAACAAAGCTTTTGAGTAAAACTCTTCATCAGTATCTAAAAACACACAGTCTTTCTGAGTTTAAATACCTAATAACAGCCAATTAAATATCACATGTTCTGAGCTTGTTAACGCTATTAAAGTGCCCACATAAAAATATATATGCTTAACTAAAATACATCTTATTTAAAAGCAAAATGTGCTTCTCATATAGAATAAAATACAAGGCATAAACATAAAAACAATTTATTTACCATATTATTTATCTGTAAATAATTTTTAGATATTATTATGTCGATCTTTCAATATGAGTTTTATGCTCACAGAAAATGTATTCAGACCTGGGGGATGGTCAGCCCTAAAATAATTTATCCATCTATACTCATTCAATTCTGTTTTATTCACCCTATCTCCACCGTTTTTATTCCTGGATATTACCTGTAGAATTCTGAATTTAAATCTGTGCTCTACGCACTTGTTTTCTATATGTTTTGCTAAAGCATTGGTTAAAACTTTCCTTTTTATATCTGACATATGTGCGCTGATTCTATCCTTAAGTTTCTTATTAGTTTTACCAATATAGAAACTTGTGCACGCTATACAGTGTGCAAAATAAATCACATTTTCCAAAATACAAGTTCCCCTTGCATTAAATTTAAAATTCTCTCCACTAATTGGGTGCTTAAAAAATGATTCTGTACTTATGTCTATACAGTGTACACAATTATAACATGGAGTTGTCCCAGTCTTCCCTTGATGTTTCACAACTTCTTTTTTACTAGTCATTTCTTTAAAACATAACTTTGTCTCAGATAGCTTGGCATCTCTCCTATAATCTTACTAATTCCATGATAAGAGGCCAGTATTACCCAGTTTCTTCTAACTATATCTTTTATCAGATCAGTATGTCTAGTATATGTTGTAATATAATTGATACTTCTTCTATCTTTCATAAAATTTCTACCAGCAGTATTAGCTTCAGCTTATTCAGTTTGTATACTAGTAAAATATGGTTTAGCTATGTCATTTCTCAGAGTTCTTAACATATTCTTAGACCTATCAATTAACTTCACATCATAGCCTTTATCCAAAAAATCTGATGCCTTTATTTCCATTTGACAAATGTGTCATCTTTTGTACTCAGCCTACTAGCTCGCATAAACTGCCTCTTAATAACACCCTCAAACATGTGATTTGATTTGTTTTGCACACTGTATAGCGTGCACAAGTTTCTATATTGGTAAAACTAATAAGAAACTTAAGGATAGAATCAGCGCACATATGTCAGATATAAAAAGGAAAGTTTTAATCAATGCTTTAGCAAAACATATAGAAAACAAGGGCGTAGCGCACAGATTTAAATTCAGAATTCTACAGGTAATATCCAGGAATAAACATGGTGGAGATAGGGTGAATAAAACAGAATTGAATGAGTATAGATGGATAAATTATTTTAGGGCTGACCATCCCCCAGGTCTGAATAGTACTGTGAGCATAAAACTCATTTTGAAAGATCGACATAATAATATCTAAAAGTTATTTACAGATAAATAATATGGTAAATAAACTGTTTTTATGTTTTATGTGTTTATGCCTTGTATTTTATTCTATATGAGAAACACATTTTGCTTTTAAATAAGATGTATTTTAGTTAAGCATATATATTTTTATGTGGGCACTTTAACAGCGTTAACAAGCTCAGAACATGTGATATTTAATTGGCTGTTATTAGGTATTTAAACTCAGAAAGACTGTGTTTTTAGATACTGATGAAGAGTTTTACTCAAAAGCTTTGTTGTGTAATAAAGACAACTGTGGTGGACTTTCAGCTGTTTTTGCTTCTTTACATTGGGTAAATAAATTCCAGTAATCAAGGTTAGCCCAAAAGCAGTGATTGGTTAGGTGATATGTGAATGAACACATGATAATCAGCTGGAAGCTTGGAGAAATGTTATTATCATGTGTGCAGGATACAGCTTATTTGAAGACTCTGACCTTAACAACCAAGCTATACTACTGCACAAATATGTAAAAATGAGTGCAGCAAGCAGTTAAAACATAAGAATCAAAACACAAAAGATCAATGATTTTATTTAAAAAAAATACTGAAAAACAAAACTACTGAAAACAAAAAAGCATTTCAAAAGAAAAACAGTTTTTTTTTCTGATGCCATAAGCAAACATTGTCACTACATTCAGACCAAATTTAATTGAATAGTGGTAGTGTTATAGAAAGGGCTTTTGTAAGGTAAGGTGTAGGGTTACAGTTAGGGTAAATTCATATTAGTAAGATGGTATGAACGGGCAAACTCTAATCATGCCTCTACTCTTAACTCCAACCCTGTAGCTTACTTTCAGAAAACTCTTAACACTCCTGCTTCACAAGATACTTAGACACACACCATGCACAGCAACATCTACACAAGGCACTAAATACATCCCCTGCCTTAGCTCTAACTCTAACCCTAACCTGTAACACTTGTATGTACCTCCCAATTCATCAAAATCCCAAAGAAAAATTCACTCTAAATTTAACTCTTACTCTATCGCTAACCCACAAGTACGCTATCACACACACACACACACACACACACACACACACACACACACACACACACACTCCCTCTTGCTAAAGTCAGAAGTTACAGTATGTTTGAAAATGTTGGCTTTAGCCCCAAACACAAACCCAGACTTTGACCATTACCATATTTCATAGCAAACATGCATATCATTCAAAATTAGTCATTTTAACAACTGAAATTATTTACCTTTGACACTTACCATTTGACAAAATTATCATTCAACATACTGATGATTGACAAAAAATTGGGGATTGGTAAAAAAATAATGTCAAGTGATGTTTACAGTTTAGCTGGTGTAACACCTGCGCACTGTACCCCTGCATGTATAGCCTGTCATACCACTATAGTGTACACTAGGCAGCTGTTTCTTAATGAAATGCGTGATAGAGTATGTAAAGAAAATGTATATAGACCACAGTCAAACATGTCTTCTGAAAACTAAATGTACACCTGCAGAAGTTTGTGACTAGAACTTTTCAGAATGTGCATATTTTGTGTGTGCGCGCATGTGGGTATGTGTGTGTGTGTGCTGTGTTTTTTCTTTTCTTTTCTTTGTTTTGATATTCTCATTGTCATAATGTATTTATGTCAGAATTGTTATACATCACATAAGAGATGCTTACAACCATGAGCATGGTTAGGTACTCTCTCTCTCTTTCTTTCTTTCTATTTCTATCCAAGCTTAAACCATATTTAGGTATGAGCAGAATATTTCTGACTTAAAAATATTAAATGCATGTTAAATGGGAAGTAGAACCATTTTTTGACTGAAAGTGGTACAGTATGAGTAGATATGTATGTGAGGTGATATTTGCATATATAATATATATATATATGTAAACAAAATACAAAACACATCAGTTAGACAAGCTCTTTTAATATAGTTTAGTGCTTTTGTCCTTATTCACAAGGACTTCATCGGGCACGGAATAGAACTTCATCCAGTTTGCTAAAAAAGTGACATCACTAATCACACAACCAATCAAAAATGTCATCTTAACACCCTGTGTCTCAGTTCTAGTGTAATTGAAACCATATAATTCAACCCTGGAAAGAAATGTGCTCTTAATCTTAACAGCCACCCATTACTTGTCTAAATAACATATTTTCTAAATCATTCCCTCTCTAATCATCCTGTATATTATCAATAACCATATATTTTTTAAATCCTTTGCATTTCTAAGAATGCCTAAATAAAGTGTTGTATTTATTACATGTTTTAATAGCATAGTGATGGTCCTTAATTCTAACAGATAATGTACATGTTTTCTGGCCTGTGTAAAATGCTGCAAATGATTCACATGTGAAAAAATATACAATGAATGTTTATTTACAATTAAAATAATCTCATAACATTCAAAACTGTAGTAAAACCTATTCCTTCTTTACTATGTCAAAAATGTATAAGTATTACACTTAACAAGTTCCTCTCTTCTTCTATATCATACAACCAGATTTTCCACTCTCAGAACTGTTTAAAACAAAAACCTTTCTTAAAAAACAAGGGTTTAATACCAACAATTTACCATAAATTATTATTTACCTGCAAAATTTTCTAGTTTTATGTAATAATCTGCATATTTCTATTGTCAACAGAATAATTTAAAACCATTCTGTTTACATTCTCCTTAATATCTTCACTTTTTCAAAAATATTTATCTTATTACTATAGCTTTATAAATGTCTTTCTTGTCTTCCTCTAACTTACAGTGTATTTATTTGCTTTTGTTTACTTGGAATGTCTGTCTGGGAAATTAAATGCCCATTTTCAGTGGAGGCTCTGGGACAAAAGCTCTAAAACAAGGATAGAAACACATTTTTGATAGTTCAAAAAAGTAACAGAATGTAGTATTTTTGATTTTACTCACAATAGCTTGAAAACTTGTATTTCCTTAATCTGATGTGCTTTGTACATAATGTTAAATGACCATTTTGGAATGGTCAGTAAACATTGCATACAAAGCACATCAGAGTAAGGAAATACATGATTTCAAGCTATTGTGAGTAAAAGCAAAAATACTACATTGATATACTTACATAGTATCCATAGCGGACAGAATCAGGATTGTATACTTCAAACTGTAGCTGTGGTACAGTTACATAGTTTATTAGTTGCCAGGTAATATTTTAGGGCAGATTTGAGTGGTTGCAGGTTATTTAAAAGTCTGATGTGATTAGGAACTTTGTTCCATGCCTTGGAGATGGAGACCGAGGATTGTGAGTCACCATAATAATTATTTGGTTTAGCAAAAGTTATTTTAAATTCTGAGAATCTTAGGGAATAGTTTGGTGCATGACATTGGATGAGACTTGACAGTGAGGGTATTTTATGTGGATGATGTAGTATTTTGTGTGCTGTGAGTTGCTGGGAGAGGGTAATTTATTGAGGAGTTCAAACTAGTTGAGGGTATTGAGCACTCTGCAGCGGTGGAAGCAGTCTGGGAAGTTCCAGGTGAATTTACTAATTTTTAGTAATAACCACACCAAAACAGAAAAAAAACAATAAAAAAAACAATAAAATCGGCCACAGACCCAGTCAAAAACAGTTCAGATTTATTAAAATCCTTAGCACTTCAGCTCAGAAAGCCTTCAAAGAGTAAAAACCTAAATTTTCACTACACCTTAAATACAATTTAAACTCCTTCATCAGACAATTAAACAATTATCCAATAACTTTAGTTATATGACATATTTCCAATTACATTCTTTATTGAGCCTGAAGGGCTCCAAAGTATTATACTTCAAAATAAAAAGTGTCTCCTTTCTTAAGTTTCTCCTTTATATCCGTCCACTCCCCTAATTATTGTTGTTGGTGCATTCTAGTTGGTGTTTTGGTGAAAGAGTTGAGATTTGTGAATATTGTCGAGGCATATAGGAGGGTGGGAAGGAGAAGGGAGGTAGCAGCTATTTTTTTACTATGATCACTTAGTAGGTGCTTTGCTGTGTAAAGAGAGCCTAGTTTGCAGTGTGTCTTTTTGACTTGTTATCAATGATAACTCTTAGTAATTTTGTGTTGGCGACTGAGACGCCCATGCCCTAGCCCAGCAATCAAGGAGCCTCAATCCTCACCACTAACACCAGAGAGGGAGTCTTATATGAGAGGAAAGGATAACAGATACACACAGTAAAGTGTAATTTCCCATAAGAGCACACAGAGATCACAGTCAGTCCGGTGCTGGTTGCTGCCTTGCTCCCCAGGTCCCCAATAAGACTCCCCACTGGCACAGCTATAGGGTCCAGATCTCAAGCCTAGCTGGCAAGCTAAAACCTCCAGTACCCTCTCTTTCTAACCAGTGCTTCATGTCCCTGCCCAAGTAGCTGACACACACACACACACACACACACACACACACACACACACACACACACACACAAACACACTTAGAGATAAGTATTTATACAACTTCACAGACACTTCTGGGAAAGGCTGACACAGATTCTCCAACTGTGCCCCTATACCCAGACTATACGGTAGTAATTCCTGCCACCACCAGCTAATAATTATCAGCTACCCAAAGGCCCTTAAAAGGGTGCCCAATTATTACTGTGCAATATTAATATCCAATAGTAGTGTAACTTAAGCAATCATGGCTTATTGGGGGGGCTTAGTCCAGGAGCACTTATAAGCATGAAATGTACTCTAGAGCTTAAATTATCTCTACATAAACCAGCCACAGTTGAAAAGGGTTTAAAAATATTTAATAATAAATACTAAAAACACAAGACAATACTACTACACCACAGTGCTATTCAGAAGTTCAGAGATCACACAGAAACTTAAAACAATACAGTAGGAAAGTTCTGATCTGAATACAGAAAAACACTTAGTCTAATTTTTATAATTCTAGCTATTTCTACAAGAAAACACACTTCTAAAACAACTTACTTAAGGCACAGGCAGAGTGCTGATAATTTGGATATCAAGACAAAAATGCTTGACAATCTCTTGTGCTCACTGTTTAAATTGAAACTCCATTTCTGATAAACATTACATCATTTTTTTCACCCTTCTTGGAGTTTCCAGGCTACACATTAACTGCATTTACATTCTTTTACACTTACAGCAATAAAGGACATTCCACGTGTAAATTCTGGTCATTAACTTTAGCCTTAAAACAATAGGCAGGAAGCCCCCATCCAGCTGGACTGGAGCCGACTTGTAAAACATCAAAGGCAGTGATGAAATAATTTTAATTTCAAAGAACCAACAAGAATTGCTTGACTTAGCTTTCTTTACAGCAGATGGCAATGTTGCCACATTGTTCTAAGTTCAACATTCACAGTATTTACAATTACTAGAATTATGTACCGAATTCTGTTTGACTAGGCTGGCAGTCTTCACCCATCTGTACCAGTCTTCACATTTCTCACCCCCCCCCCCCCCCAGAGAACTCAGGCTAGATTTTCAAGTGACTCTTGAGAAACGCCGCTTGAGAGGGTTAGGAATATCTGAGTGTACCTCACTACATTCCCTGTCTTGACAGCCCATCTGCATTGGCATTGCTAACCCCACTGCGGTGCTGCACTGACATATCATGTGCTTGCAACCCCAGGCTCCATCTTAGCAACTTGGCATTTTGCTGGCTGGCTCTGTTTAACCACGTTAGGGGGTTGTGATCTGTCATAACAGTAAATTTCCTTCCATACAGATAAGGCTGAAGTTTCTGCAGTGCCCACACTATGGGTAGACATTCCTTTTCTACAGCTGCATTGCATTCCTCCCTGGGTTGAAGCCTACAACTGAGATAAACCACTGGGTGCTCTTCCCCCTCTGAAGAAATCTGGCTAAGTACAGCCCCTACCCCATGGTTCAAAGCATCCACCTGCATAACAAATTCTTTGCTGTAATCTGGACTGGCTAACACAGGGGGTCCTCCAAAAGCTTCTTTAAGCTTTTGGAATGCCTGCTCACATGCTAGGGTCCACACTACCTTATCTGGCCTGTTCTTCCTTGTCAGGTCTGTGAGGGGAGCAGCTATGATACTATCATTGGGGATGAACATTCTGTAGTACTGTGCTGTCCCTAAGAATGCCCTCACCTGCTTTTTGGTAACAGGTACAGGCCATGCCTGAATGGCTTCCACTTTGGCAGGTTCTGGCCTTGTCTTACCACTCCCCACTCTGTGTCCTAGGTAGGAGACCTCTGCCATACCCACCTGACATTTGCTCAGCTTAATGGTCAACCCTGCCCAACACCTCCCTGACATGCTGAAGTGTTCTGGCCAGGAATGGCTGTAGATAGCAATATCATCCAGGTAAGCAAGGGCAAACCCTCCTGCTCCTGCTAGGATATGATCTACTAGCCTCTGGAAAGTTGCTGGGGCATTCTTCATCCCAAAGGCCATCTTTGTGAACTCATACAAACCAAAAGGAGTCACAAAGGCTGACTTCTCTCTAGCACTGGGAGTCAAGGGCACCTGCCAGTAACCCCTGGTAAGATCAATGGTTGTAAGATACTTAGCCCCTCCCTGCTGCTCTAGGGCCTCATCTGTCCTAGGCATGGGGTAAGGATTCAATTCTGTGTGACTATTTAATTTCCTGTAATCCACACAGAACCTGGTGCTGCCATCCTTCTTTGGCACCAGCACCGCTGGTGAGGCCCAGGGACTGTTGGACTCTTGAATCACCCCTAGTTCCAACATCTACTGTACCTCTTCCCTCAGAGTCTGTCTGACACTTTCAGGCACCCTATATGGGGCCCTGCCTAATAGGCCTTTGGGGTCCTGTATCCACCTGGTGCTGCACTAGGTGGGTGCATCCTGATTTCCCAGTGAACACGTCCCCAAATTCCTGCAACCCTGCTTGGATTTCTTGAACCTGGGTAGGAGATAGCTGCTGTGATATTGCTACCCCTTCCACTGAGGTGTCAGCTCGAGCCTCACTGAGGAGATCAGTCTCCAAATCTCCTCAGACTCTTGCGGCATGCCACTGCAAATGCTCAGCACAAGGGCCTCCCTATCATGGTAAGGTTTCATCATGTTAACATGGTACAATTTGTGCCCTGGCCTTCTGCCTAGCAGTTCCACCATGTACTTAACATCACTTACCTTTCTTACCACCTTGTAGGGACCCTCCCAAGCTGCTTGCAGCTTGTTGTGTCTGACAGGAATGAGAACCATTACCTGCTGTCACACAGCATGCTCTCTAGCTTGAGCATTCCTGTCATACCACACCTTTTTTTCTGTTGTTGGGCTTCTCCCAGGTTCTTCTGGGCCAAGCCCATGAGTTCCCTGAGCCTTGTCCTGAGGTTTAGGACATATGCCACAACAGACTCCTTGTGAGACTCACACTCGCCTTGCCACTCATCTCGAATTAAATCTAGAGGTCCCCTCACCCTATGCCCATACAGCAACTCAAAGGGTGAAAAACCTGTGGATTCCTGGGGAACCCCTCTGTAAGCAAACAACAGATGGGGCAAATATTTGTCCCACTCCCTCTTAAACTGATCTGCAAATGCCCATAGCATGGACTTGATTGTAGAGTTTAACCTCTCAACCAGACCATTAGTCTGGGGATTGTAGGGGGTGGTCTTCATGTGCTTCACCATACAGGACTTCCACAGACAAGCCAGCAGGTCTGACATGAAATTGGCACCTCTGTCAGACAGTATTTCTTTTGGGAAACCTACCCTGCTGAAAATCTCTAACAAAGCATTTGCCACCTTCTCTGCCTCAATGGAGGACAAAGCCACTGCCTCAGGGTATTGTGTAGCATAATCCACTACCACTAGGATATACTTTTTCCCTGTGAAACTTGGGGTACTCAGAGGACCCACAATATCCATAGCTACCCTCTGAAATGGCTCCTCAATCACAGGCAAATGCATCAAAGGAACTCTTATCTTGCCTTGCCTACCTTTTTGCACTGGCCACAGGTCCTGCAGTACCCTGTTACATCTCTGGAAATTCCAGGCCAATAGAAGTTCTGCATAATACACTTCTTTGTACGTTTTATGCCCATATGACCTGCAAAGGGAATATCATGGGATATGGCTAGAAGTGCCAGATGGTAGACTCTAGGCACTACAAACTGCTGTACTCTCTCTGCTTCTAGCCCTCTCTCAGGGGTCCACTCTCTGTATAGTAACCATTTTTCCCAGTATACAGATTCCCCCTTTTCTTGAGAATCAGGTGCCTCCTTAGCTACCTGCCTCAGGCCTTGCAATGTAGGGTCTGAGAGCTGAGCCTATCTCAACCCTCTCCTTGTAACCCTTCCCAGCTCCCCTTCCATAGGAAGTCTGGCATCCTTTGACAGCGGTGCCTCACTGTCAACCTGGGTACTACTACTCACCTCTACCTTTGTATTTACTCTGTCCAAGGGACCATCAGTACCCACAAGCAGCCATGGCTCACATTCAGTTGCACTGCTACTGCATAGCTTCCTCCCTGAAGCAACCACCTCACCAGTCCTGGCTGCAAGTATGCAGTCTGTCTGGGTCTCCCCCAGGCTATTAAGCTTACATGCTTGTCTCCATGTCTGACTGTGTGTAACTGCACAAGCACAGGGTACTGGACTATCAAAATCATTCCCTATCATGACATCTGCAGGTATATCCTCAAACACACCTACTTGCTGGCTTCCTTTTCCACCCTCCCAGTCAAGGTAAACCCTAGCCAAAGGTATGTGGAATGGGATCCCTCCTAAAGCCCTAACTGGAGTGGACTGCCTAGGCAAGTAGTGCTCCTCGGTAACCATTGCAGGCTTTACAATGGTTATATCAGAGGCTGTGTCTCTCTTGGCAGTGGCCTCTTTGCCATTCACTACAATAGGGTATAGCCTCTGGTAGTAGTTTGGTACCCTTGTTGTCCCAAGACAACCTACTATTGGCATTTTGTCTTTCCCACTTACTGGCTCCCTCACCTTTGGTTCCCCACCTTGCCTCCATGGATGCCTGTATACCACATGGCCCACTGGTTGCATTCAAAACATTTAACCCTAGCTCCTGGATGTGTACCTTGACTAGTGGCTTCCCCTGCTACTGCCAAATTCTGTTGTGGCAGTCTGTGCTGCCCACCATAGGTTCCTTTAGACCCATAAGCAGTACTGGGGTCCCCTTCCTGTGCAGGGCTGCCCTGCTTGACAGGTATACGTCTCCCTTCTTCCCCAACTCATCTGAAGTAGCACATTGTCTATCAGCTAACCAGATCCTCATGTCCTCAGGCAAAGTGCTAAGGGCATGTTCCCTTGCCAAAAGGTCTGCCAGCCCTTCAAAAGTGGTGACCTGACGTCCACTCACCCAGCTTTGAAAATAAGTGCTCAGTTCAGCAACCTATTCATACACACTTTCATCTGCATTGTGTCTATGCTCACAAAACTTTTTCCTATACATTTCAGGTGTTAGCTTAAAACATTCTAAACAACATTTTTTTACAGCAGTATAATCAAAACAGACAGAGTCAGGCATTTTTGACAAAAAGTTACAGCTTTACCATGGAGTAAGGGGGGGTCAGGAACTGTACCCAGAGCCTTTGGTCAACACTATACTGTTTGCATACCCTCTCAAACATATGAATGAATCTATCAAAATGATCCCCCTCTTTAAATCGCAGAAGAAATTTACTGACCTGTTGTCCTTCTGGGGTCCGGTTACTCCCTTCCCCATTACCTCCATGACTCTGGCGAAGAGTAAGCATTTCCCTCTCATGGCTCCTCTGATGTTCCTTTTCTTCAGCTTCTATCTCCAAACGCCTGGTCTCCAACTCAAGTCTCTTTAGCTCCAGCTGGATTTTTAAGTCCACTGCAGAAAGTTTGAGCTGTCCATTCTCCAAGGATATTGTATCTCCACTACCAGTCTGATTGTCCTCCTGGATGCTTCTTTTTGATGTAGCTGTAACCAAGGCTGCAATCAGGTCTGCCTAACTCAGATTTCCATGCACCAGTCCCCTAGCCTGGCACATATCCACCAGCTGGCTCCTTGTCAGCTTTCCATACTCTTCTGCTGACATGCTTCCTGCTCACCCTGACTAACTAAACTAACAAAAAAAATAAAACAATTGTGATCTGAACTCCAAGTATTCACTGCATGGCTGTTTTAGAGTACAAAACACCTTCAGAGATCACTGTACATAAGCTACAGGATTCACTCTACCCACACCACTACATGTCAGTTAGTATTTGCCAACTAATTATTATGTGATGTGGACATCCCACTACTGCCACCACATGTGACGCCCATGCCCTGGCCCAGCAGTCAAGGAGCCTCAATCCTCACCACTAACATCAGAGAGAGCATCTCATATGAGAGGAAAGGATAACAGATACACACAGTAAAGTGCAATTTCCCTTAAGAGCACACAGAGATCACAGTCAGTCCGAGGCTGGTCGTTCCCTTGCTCTTCAGGTCCCCAATAAGACTCCCTGCTGGCACAGCTATAAGGTCCAGATCTCAGCCTAGCTGGCAAGCTAAAACCTCCAGTACCCTCTCTGTCCAACCAGTGCTTCATATCCCTGCCCAAGTAGCTGACACACACACACACTTCGAAATAGGTATTTATAAAACTTCACAGACACACCTGGGAAAGGCTGACACAGATTCTCCAGCTATGCCCCTATACCCAGACTATACGGTAGTAATTCCTGCCACCACCAGCTAATAATTATCAGCTACCCAAAGGCCCTTAAAAAGGGTGTCCAATTATTACTGTGCAATATTAATATCCAATAGTAGTGTAACTTAAGCAATCAAGGATTATTGGAAGGGCTTAGTCCAGGATCACTTATAAGCATGCAGTGTACTCTAGAGCTTAAATTATCTCTACATAAACCAGCCACAGTTGAAGAGGGTTTAAAAATATTTAGTAATAAATACTAAAAACACAAGACAATACTACTACACCACAGTGCTATTCAAGAATTCAGAGATCACACAGAAACTTAAAACAATACAGTAGGAAAGTTCTGATCTGAATACAGAAAAATGCTTAGTCTAATCTTTATAATTCTAGCTATTTCTACAAGAAAACACACTTCTAAGATAACTTACTTAAGACACAGGCAGAGTGCTGTTAAGTTGAATATCAAGTCAAAAATGCTTAACAATCTCTGGTTCTCGCTGTTTAAATTGAAACTCTAGTTCTGATGAACATTAAATCATCTTTTTCACCCTTCCTGGAGTTCCCAGGCTACACATTAACTGCATTTACATTCTTTTACACTTAGAGCAATATAGGACATTCCACATGTAAAGTCTGGTCATTAACTTAAGCCTTAAAACAATAGGCAGGAAGATCCCATCCAGCCGGATTGGAGCCGACTTGTAAAACATCAAAGGCAGTGATGAAATAATTTTAATTTCAAAAGATCAACAAGAATTGCTTGACTTAGCTTTCTTTACAGCAGATGGCAATGTTGCCACATTGTTTTAAGTTCAACATTCACAGTATTTACAAATAATAGAATTATGTACCAAATTCTGTTTGATTAGGCTGGCAGCCTTCACCCATCTCTACCAGTCTTCACAGTGACTTCCATTTTTGTGTTGTTTGAGGATATAATATTAAGGTCACTATTTTGATGTATGTTTTTGGGAAGGAATGGAATTAGTTTGGTTTTGCTGGAGCTTAAGAGCAATTGGGATTTATTTAGCCAGTTTTCTACAAGAGGTGAAAGCTTTCTGTGTAATGGTTTCTAAGTTGGGAAGGTTTGGTGGCTGAGCACACTAAATTTGAGTCATATGCATGTTTTGTTATGGTGGCAAGTTTTGATCCCTTGTGCATGTCATTAGCTTTGGGAGATTCCTGCAGTGATTGGAAAGAAGGTGGAGTGTGTGTCATTCCATTTTATAGACTGGGTGCAATTTTTTAGGTAGCTGGTGAACCAGATAGTTGAGGGAGTTGTGAGGTTTATAAGATTTAGTCTTTGGAGGAGTAGTTGATGTGAGACTGTGTCAAAGGCTTTTGACAAGTCCAGGAAAATGATGGAGACAAAATATCCTGAGTTTTTACTTTGATTAATGGTATCTATGAAATGTAGTAGTGCAGCTTAGTGCAATTGAAAACCATGTTGGATGGGATAAAGTAATTGGTTATCAAGTACAAAAGCTAGGAGTTGCTGATATATGTATGCATTTTTCAAGTACTTTGGAGAGGAAAGGAAGGATTGCTATTGGGCGATAGTTTGACATTTCAGTGGATGTGCCACGTTTCTATAATGGGATGTAGGTTTCTGTAATGGATCTATTAATTAGGATAGATACAGTGTAGCAAAGGGTGTCAGCGGCTATATGGAGGTATTCAGATGGCAGCTTGTCAGGAGTTAGTATCGGATTAATTTTTTTATGTATTCTTTGAAGGTATTTATTGGGGTGGCTCGTAGATTGAATTGGAGTATGGAGCTATGGTATGGGGGTTATGTGAAGTGGGTACGGGTTATTATTGTTTGAGTTAAGGATAGTACTGGATATGAAGTGTTTTTTGAATTTGTGTTTAATGTCCTGGCTGGTTTCAGATGGGAAAAGTTTTGGAGTGGGTTTTTTGCCTGGTTTTCGGAGGTTGTTTAAATTTTGCCAAATCTTTTTTTTTTTTTTTTTTTTTTTTTTTGTGGAGGTTGTATATATGGTCTAGTTTGTGGAGTATTAGTTCTTTTTATCATAACAAACTTGTACCTTTGTGCAGTTTAAAGACACTGATATGTATCAAGGTAGGACTGGGTCCTAGTTTTGTGTGAGTATTTCTAGCCATTGTCTCTATCTCTCATGAGTTGTTTAGTTTGATGGGTTAGGTATGGGTCAGAATTTATTTTCACTCTTTTATGTCTCATTGGAGCTTGGTGGTTTTGTATGGTTAAGAAGGAGTTATTGAAGTGACAAACAGCTTCATTTAGGCAGATATTTCAGGGGTACCCAGTCACATTGTGTAAGTATGTCATTAAACACAGAGCTGAAGTAAAGGGGTTTGGGGGGCTTGTGGTATCCTTTGTTGATGTGGGTGGGGTGAATTTCTCTGACAGAGTCTGGGAGGGCACTGGCTAATTTGATTTTTTCAGGATTGGATAACAGTATGTAGTCTAGTGTGCATGTTTTTTTTTGGCTGCTTTGTCAAATCAGGTTGGTTGTTGGAGCAGCTGAGTGAAATTATAGTGCTAATATTATTAGCAGTACAGTTAGGTTTGTTGGAGGTGCAGTCTCTGTCAAGGTCACCGAGCAGGGAGGTGAGTGTGGATTTGTTAGGTTGTTTGAAAAATGATGGTCATGCCCCCAGCCAGTTTACTTATGCAGTCTTTCATAATGATGGTGTGACCAGAAGGAGTGTTTTTTTCATCTTTAATTTTGGGTCTTAACCAGGTTTCAGTGATAACTAGGATGTAAGGTTAATGGAATTCAATCCACATATGTAGGTCAGATATCTTACTGCAGATGCAGCAAGTGTCGAGATTATATATTTGTACGCTGGAGGAAGAAACTGGGGTTTGTTGTGTTAGGATAGCTTAGGTGGGGAGTTTTTATGCGGGGGGGGGGTTGGGTGGATTGGGTGTTGGGTTTGTTTACGTGGGGCTAGTGTTAGACCAGGGTTGGGATATACATCTCCGCTCCCTAGTAGTTTATTAGGGTGGTTGGTGGAGTTTTAAGGATGTAGAGAAATAGTTGGGTTTTGTTTTTGGTGTAGGTTAGTAATGTATGCTTTTTGAGTAGGATTTTGTCTATACTGAAGAGGTATGGCCAGATTAGGGAGCCGTATCTGTGGACAGGGGGTAATTACATTTTTGTTGAGGACTTGTTTTGAGTGAAGGTAAGGCATGATTCATAAGTAGTTAGGAGGCTTGGGGTAGCTAAATTTCCTATTAGGAGAGGTAGGTGTATATGCATGTATTTTACAAGCTGCTTTCTCAATTAATTTAATAGTATAATTTATATTCAAAAACACTGGTATATAATCTGGTTTAGCTTCTTCATTCAATCATCTGTTGGTAACTACTAACTCTAACTAAGGCATTTGTAATAATATTACTCTTTAAAAAAATGGACAATCAATATTAAAGTGCATGAAAGTGTTACTAGCAACTTCCCTCCTAAAATAGAACTTATTATCTCATTCTTTTCTTTATATAAATTTAAATCTAAAATATAATGTTAGTATCAATCTTCTGTACCTTAAATTAAAAAAACTGATGAATTATTAATATAATAATCAATAAATGCATTTAACTTAATGTCATCTCCTTCCCATAACAAGAAAAGATCATCTGTAAAATGATAATATCCTTTAATATATTTAAAATAATCAGCATTTTAAATAAATTCACCCCCATTCTGTTGGCACCAGCTTAAAGCTCAAGGAGGGGGATGTACAACCTTACAAAAAACCCAGTAGGCATTTCTGAATGTTTAACAATGACATGTGACAGCTTACATAATCATTGCGATTTGTCCCTGAATGTCACATGACAGCTCATGTGATCATAAGGTCATACATGCATACTATGCTACCAACCACAAGGGCCTTTTTAAGCCTTGCAAACCATCCCAAATCACTGACAAGTTCTGGTACCCTTGATAAGTGTAAGCAAGAGTTTGGGAGATGAAACATTTACAAGCAGGGGTCTGGGAGAATCATTTACAGGATGCCTGTGTCCATTAGAGACTTATTTGGAATTATAGGAATGTCCTGTCTCCCATTCAATTGTCGAAGATGCACTTGAATTGGGCTGGGGGGGGTGTTCTGCTTCACATGGATGGGGAGCCTGTTCCAGAGAAGGTTTAGTCTTTCCCATCTCAACAGCAAGTACTGTTTATAACACATGCAAGATGTAAGTCTTTAGAATGGGTAATTCTGGTGCTGTTTGTTTTGTGGATATACAGGAGGTCCGCTAGAGAAGAGTCTGACAATGCCCTGTATGCCACGCATAGATCTCCCCTTAACAGCCTGTAGGAGACAGAATACAGGGATAGGGCCTTGAGGTGGTCTGCACAGGACATATTACTTGTACCTTGTGTTCTTCTAGTGAGAAGCTGCTGTGGACATTTCAGTCGTTGGATGTGCCTGATTAGGTACATAGCAAAGGGGGCACTGTACTCAATGGTAGGTTTGATGAATGCTGAATAAAGTAGAACAATGACCTTCTTGGACCTAGATGCCATACCTTTGTTTATAAGTTGCTAAACATAGAATGATTTCCTCACTACTCTAGATACATGATGGTCAAAGACTAGATTACTGTCTATTTGTGTCTCCAAGTCCATGACTGCTGGGTCATCTCTTTGGACTGTGTTGTCAATATGATAATTACCAGGGGCAGATGACTTCCTGAATGAAACTGTTATGCATTTCTTGGCATTTAGTTTTAGTCCATGGCTATGTCACACGTTATTTGTCTGTGTCAGCCCTTCCTTTAGAATATTAGTGTCTGTGGGGGAATACTATCACTGCTCCTAATTTACAATCATCTGCAAATGTAATAAGCAAGAAGCTCTTGACATTGGCCTTGACTTCAGAGATGTAAATGCCAAAAAGGAGTGGCCTCATGACTGATCCCTCAGGAATTCTGTTTGTGACTGGCCTCTTTATAGAGGTGGACTTTCCAGTTCTAACTTCCAGGGTCCTGTCTGTGAGCCAGCTTTCTGTCTACCGGCTGACATACCTAACCTCTTGAGTTTGTCAACAATGTCCGAATGGGGCATTTTGTCAAATTCACTGGCAAGGTAGACAGTGTGAACCATTTTGTCCTCATCTAGTGCTTTGGTGTCCTTCTCAAAGAAGTCTACCAAGTTGAGTAAACATTATCTGCCCTCGATGAAACCAAATTGGGATGGGTCCAGTGTTTGGAGGTTTTCTATGTCATTATTGATCATTTCTATTATAATTCTTTCCATGGCTTTGCATATCAGACTAGTGAGACTTTTGGGTCAGTAGTTTCCAGAGTCTGTAGATGGCCCACCTTTGTGCTGATGGATGACTATTGCTGTTCTCCATTCGAAAGACATGGTGTGCTTGGAGGCTACAGTTAAATAGTAATTTCAGAGGGCCTGATAGGTTATATCCTGTGCTATTTAGAAGGCGTCCTGGGATATTGTCTGAGCCCATCGATGCAGTGTTCTTGGCCTTATAGATTGCATTGAGCACCTGTTCCCTAGTGATAGTGGGGGAGTTATATTTGATGATATTTCCTGAGGGAAGGTTGAGAAAGATAATTTAGAGCTGAATTTGTCTGCTAATAGGTTTGCTATATCTTCTGGCTTAGTACAGGTAGCTCAATTAACAGTGAACTCTGCACACAATTGTGTATTGCCTTTGCGGTTGCAAACATAGCTAAAGAATGCCTTGTGGTAGTCCTTGGCCTGGGAGGTCAAATTTACATCAGTTTTGACTTTAGTAGACTTTATTTGTCCTTGAAGTTGCTTTTGTAGTTTTATGAGAGTGCTTTTATCCTGCTGGATGCTATGCCTCCTAATTTGTGACATGATTTTCTTCCTACTGTTATATAGTCTGTCCATGTTGTGATTCCACCAGGATGGCTTGCTATTAGTGTTAGTTCTGTACTTCCTGGTGGGCACAGCTGCCTCTATGCAGCTATTAACATGCTTGTGTAGGGTTTCTGTGAACAGTTCCACATAGCAGCAGTGTTCTCAAGGTTTATAGGGGCTTGAAATTTTGCCAGGTTATCACGTAATTGTAAGAAATTAATTTTAGAGTAGTTCCTGAATATTCCAGGGTTAGCTGGGATTTCAGGTTTTATTTTTACTTCAAAGGAGACCATTTTGTAGTCTGTCTTTACAAGAGAAGACATTACGTTAGGGGTGTGCAACACGTTTTCCATATTAGTGAGGAGGAGATTCAGTATGTTTGTACCCTTGTTCGCGTTACTGACAATCTGGTCCATGAAGTTTATGTTTACAAAATCCAGGAATCTCTGTGCCTGCATGTTTGGTGTCAGATATGATTCTAGTTAATAGTGAGGTAATTAAAGTCAGCCATGAATATAATATGGGGTTGGATGGTGATTGTTTCCAACAAGCTTAAATACATGTTATGGATTTTCTGGTCATAGAGTGAGACCTGTAGCTTGCCAGGAAGTGGTATGGGATTTTTCCTATGGTGATTTGAACATGGAGAAGCTCAAGTGCATTGTCCTGTTTGACCAGCCATGAGGTATATTTATTTTTGATGTAAATTGAGACACCTCCACCTTTAGTCCCTGTCTGTATAGTAGCTGGTCTAAATGTGTGGAAGGTATTATAGCCTTGCACAGCCGGGGTGCTCTCCATAACTTTAAACCATGTATCAGTGACTGCACAGACATCAGCATACTCTAGGGTGAGGAGAGCTTGTAGGGAGTAGGGTTTCTTATTTATAGTTGAGCAATAACACCTTTAGATTTAGATTACACCTTTAGATTTTCTTGGTTTTGATTTGCTATGTCGGAAGTACTTTCAGTCTGGCATTAGATAAAAAAGCCCTATGGGAGGACAATGTTTAAGTTAATATTCAAAGCCTAGAGGGGAGAGGTGCAGACCATCCCTGGCAAAGCAGTGTGGTCTGCTGACCATCTCCTTCAATGCTGACAAATATTGTACCCCTTAGAATGACACCAGAAACTAAGCCAATTATTAAAGTCAGTCATCTTCAGTTCATATTGGGGCATCATCCTTGGAGAGGGTAAAATTTTGCTCAGTGCTAGGCTCACACCAGCCTGGGAGATGTATTCTGAGAGCTACATGATATTTCTCTTCATATAGGTACATCTCAAGTCATTTACACCCACGTGGACTATTACTGAGGCATACTAGTACCTGTGGTCATGTGAATTGTGTATGTGTTTAATGGGGCAGATCATGGCCTCTGATAAGCAACTGACCGTGACCTACTCACCCAGCCTGGTGAGAGGGTCATCAGTGTTTCTCACAATGGAGTCTCCAATGACCAGAATGTTGGATTGTGTGGTGACTTGCTTTATGGACTTTGAAATGGAGGCTCCTTCAGATGTGGTTGTATATCTTGATGTGAGTGTTGTTTTGAAAGAGTGCTTTGGAGTTGCTGAGGGTATTTGTTATGTGTATTTCATCTAGGAGGTCTTTGGGTTTAGGAAGGTTACATTTAAGTGCCTCAGCATGCGTGAATCTATGTGTCTGCTCTGACTGTGTGTGATTAGTGCAGTGTGTGTACTACTGGAAACCTAATTGACATTTGCAGTACTTTTATTTGAGAGCTTTGCTTCTAGTGACATTGTGTAAATACATTTCGGACATACCTTAACAGTTTGTTTGAGAATTAGTTGGTTGTCAGTAAACAAAAAGCAATTTCTACATTACCTCAGGATGCTCATATTCACTAGGCTAGTAATGAAGATAGTGGGAAAGTTCATACCCATGGCAGCAGGCCCTTTTTATTGATTAGACAGTTGCAGTGAGAATATAAATTAATGTCAGGAGTATCTGGTTTGCAACTCTGGGGACAGTGTTTGTCACTGCAGACTTGTTGCCCAGTGTGCAACTAGGTATTGGTGAAATTTTCAAGGTGCTTTTACAGGAAAAATGTCAACTCAAGGTGTCTGCATCTATACAGGGCACTGTCAAACACATGAGGGAACACTAATAAGTAGACCTTGGTGATTTATAGATGAAGTATGTAGGTAGATATTCTGAGGTTAGGTTAAACAGCAGCTAATCAAAAAATTAGCTTTGTGAAGAATGATGAAAAGAGGGATTCACCTGATTTATTACTGCTTGGCTATTACTAGTGCTGCTCTCACCACAGCTTCACACTGCTGGGATACAATATCCTTTTGCTTCTTCTCTCACCAGAAGCAAAACAGTAGCACCAATCCCAAGATGACAAGCAGGCACGGGTTATTTAGTGATCACCAGTCTAGGCCCAGATGAAGCAAGGGTCTGTTGTAGCCTTTTCCTGGGAGATGCCTTAAACAGCAACCAGACCAATCAGGAAGTTCCCACACACATTCTCAGTGCTCAGAAAAAGTCTGGAATCAATGTCCTCCTCTCCTTTTCTCACCAGGAGCAAATAGAAGCACAAATTCCAAGCTGGCAGCTATGAAGCAGTTATCAGGCTTTCTGGTGGGCAGCAGTCTCCAGGAAATAACCTCTTTATGCTCCATCTCTCTCTAGGAGCAAAACAGAAGCACTAATCCCAAGGTAACTACTGAGGAGCACAATATGTCACCAATAATTAGTGGTCTTGGACCAGATGTTGCAAATTTTAAAGATAAGATGGAAAAATTGTGTTGCTATCCTTAGAGCTGCATTGTGCACAAAGCAATTTGATATGAAAGGGGAGGTAACTCAACCTTTAGCAATCTAAGGGGAGAGCCAGTAATTTTAAAAGAGCAAGATAGATTGGAAGGGGGTGGGCAATGAGTATTCTGGCTCTATGGAATACAGTGGGATGGCCTATAAATGTAAATAGTTGAAGGGAAGTGATTTCACAAAATGATAATTTTGTGCTTATTCACAATAGCCATTAAAAGAAGACAGGGAAGGAAATATGTGGTCAGATTAATATAACGGTTAAGCAACTAGAGAGACAGTTGAGTTTAAAAAACACAGCACCAGGGTAGGGGGACATTTAATTTCTGTGTAACTCACAAGAGACACAGCTGTGGTTTCATTCCTAGTTCAAGTATGCAACTGAAAGCAGAATACAAATAAAACACTGTGTAAAAAATTGCACCACAATATACAAAATAGAAGAAGGCAGTGAAACAATACAAATTACGAGAAAGCAAAAACGAACTAACCCTTGCAGCAATCTAATGCAGAATCTGGATGAGCTTTTACAGTGAAGCCTTGAAATGTTTTATTTTAACCTCTAAATATAAGGTTTTGCTCCTTGCTCCACACTCACTTCACAGGTAATTAACCTTAATTGACCAATTCTAATTTATGTGTGATTCACAAGAAACACAGCTGTGGTCTCTTTCTTAGTTCAAATATCATTGTGATTTGTACTTCCTCAGCACCCTCAGGTAATCCCCCTACATATCTTGTATTAGCAGTATTCTTCTGTGTTTGGTGCTGCCATCCTGCTCTTTCTCATGAAAAAACAAAGTTGTATACAGTGATCTGTATCTCTGCCTCCTCTGTACTTTCCACATACCTCTTCCCATTTGCTTCCATAAGACTGATCTATGATTAAATTGACCTACACTTTCTAGCGTAATTAAAGAACCTTTTGTGTCTACCTGCAACCCCATCCCTGCCAACTGCTTTCTGATTCTATGCCTGCTTTAATTTTAACCCCAACCACCTTTTCATAGTTTCTTTATAAAGTGTTCTTCCCATCTTCCTTTCTGCCTCACAAAGTGTGTTCTCTTACATTGTGCACTTTTTTCTGTATTTTATTGAGCATTTCTCTGGATTAGTGAAATATTTCCAAGGATTCCTGCTACTACAGGAATTATGTGGCTGCAAAGCATTTCTTACTGCACGTGAGCTCAAAATCAGTTCAATTTACATTAAGAGGGTTTTTTTTTGCACTCTGGTGGGAGCAGTGCTGACTTCAACCCATCCAAGTTAGGAACTACTAGTGGAAAGTTTAAATTCATTGTGTGTTTATCTGATTGGCCTGAGGGATTAACTGTGTAAAAGTATTTCATCCTGAGCCTTGTATATAAGCAAACCTCAACAGTTTCAACTCTTGTATAGGAAATATTCTCCATCTCCCACTGTTCATAGCTGCTTGAAGAGCCGCCAGTTTGTGCAGAGGGCAGTACCACTGCAGCGCATCTGACGGGAGCTGCTCAACATTTGGTGACTTTTGCCAGAGGTCTGGAGAGATTCTGCTGAAATCCAAAGTATCTACTGCTAAAATCAAAAAAATAAGTACTTTTTGAGTCTTCTTTGCACTTTGCTGACTGTATTTTATAATTTTGCTGATTTTACCATATTTTTCGCTGATCTATTGCCTTAAGTATCTAGTACATAGCCTAGAATAGATTCAGATCTGCTGAGTCTAGACTGTATTGTTACACCTGAGCACTATTCCAGACATCTTTCATTAGGAGGGCCCTACCGTACCCTTGTGGCAGAAGTGTGTAGCCTGAGCCTCATCTGAGTTGGAGATTACTGGAGGAAAGCTCAGTGTGGGCTTTCCCATTGGTAGTTTAGTTTAAAAGTGTTTAATGTTGCCAGTATTTAAGCCTCATGTTTGCATGTAGCTGTGTACCATGCAATGAGGTTCAGCTGTGCCCTGTATAGATGCAAAAACCTTGAAAGACAATTTTCTCCTAGACATCTGTTAGTGAACCCTCCCGCATTGCAGGAAACTCAGTTGCACACTGAAAAGTGTTGCCACGGTTTTCATCCCTAGCCTTCAGTAGAATAAGCCCCTTTGTTAATCCTAGAGAAAAATCTGGTCAAACTAGCCCGCTCCCAAATAGAAGTTATGGTAAAAACCTGCTATAATGGACGGTCAGTTTCCAACCATTTTTCTGGCCAGCCTGATTGGCATGGGCATCCTGAGGCAATGTAGTATTTGCCTCATGTATACTGATAACCGCTTACTCCTAAAACAAACAAATACAATATGTGAGGGATGTAATTACACAATGAATTTGGAATTAATTCTTTCATGTAATAGCAAACCGGACATCAAACAGGTTGTCATCCTACACACATCATCTCTTACACAAAACAAGGTCACAACACACAAACGTGTATATGCAAAGGTATTCAATAGAAGTCTACCAAAAGATCAGAGATCTTCTAACTGTAAACCACTTGCACTCATTGCTAACCAAATAGAATCCACTGCACATAACAATGCTCACACCAGTGTCTCAGCAAATAATCCCATAAATACCTCAAACAAAATGTCCTGGTCATTGCCGACTCTATTGTGAGGCACACAGATGCTCCCCTCACCAGGCCAAACAAGGAGAAGGTCACGGTCAGCTGCCTGTCAAGTGCCAGGATCCATCAAATCATGCACGTACTCAAGTCACTCAACAACAATTACCATTATGACTCTGTCATAGTCCATGTTGGGGTGAAGACTTGAGACGAACCTCTCTAATATGAAGAGAGACATGACTGAACTCTCTGATTATGTGTCCAAGGTAGGTATGCCCCTAGCCCTAAGCAGCATTCTACCTTCATCCAGGATAATGCCACAATATAGACAAAAAGTGATTAACGTCAACAATTGGCTTAGCTTCTGGTGTCAGTCCAGGGGGATCCAATATCTGTCAGTCTGGGAAGACTTGGTTGACAGACCACGCTGCTTTGCCAGAGATAGTCTTCACCTGTCTCCTCTAGGCTTTTGGATGCTGGCAAAGGTGCTTACCTCCCTCATAGTGCCTTTTTTTAGGCTGTGTGAAAGCAACAACATTTTCGACTTAAAAAGATCCACTCAAGACAAACTCAAGGTTATATTGTTTAATGCCAGGAGCCTAAACAAAAAAACTGCACTTATTGGAAGCACTCCTCACCTTGAAAGATGCTGATATCTGTACAGTTACTGAGACATGGTTCAAGGCCACAGAGTGCACCTCAGCAGTGCAAGTTTACAATGCCTTGCACACATTTAGGCCCCAAAATGAATCTGAAAGCACCAAAGGTGGAGGTGTATCCATCTTCACTAAAGCCAAAAACATCTCAAGACTGGTTAACAGTATGACTGTCTTGAATGACACCAGGTCCAACTAACTATAGATAATGCACCCTACCACATCATTGCTAGCTACAGGTCCCCTACCATGAGCCAAGAGAAGCACACAGCCTACCTGGACTTAATAGAGTCACTCGCTGTACAGCCAAACACTTTGGTCATGGGAGATTTTAACTACCCCTCCATGAAATGGGTGACATAAGCAAGCACAAACATGCATGTCATGAGGTTCCTGGACTTTGTCAATATAAATGCCCTGGAATAGCTAGACATATTACCCCACAAGGGGCTAATATGTCCTAGACTTAGTACTCACCAACATGGGGGGGGGGGGTCACTGCACTACCATCTGTGTGTTGCCCTCCCTTGAAAGGTCAGACCATAAATCTCTCTCGTTTGAAGTAACAACCAGACTTGACACCCCCACAGAAGCAAAAATCTGAAAATTTCTCTAAAGCAAACTAGGCAATGGTATAAAAAAATGCAACCCCCTCCTGCTAACACAGTGCCAACAGTGACTCGCATGTAGAGGAGAACACAGATGCCCTATATGACCACCTAAACAACTGTACAGACTCAACTGTAACTGACCGGATCAAAATCAGGTCTTCCTGAAAAAACAGGCTGCCCTGGTGGACCTCAAGAAAAATAGGTTATATAACAAAAGGAAGTAACTGATGTCTAAGAACAAGAGGGAACTTACTCAGCAGAAGACGAATACCTTCCACAGCTTGAACAAGCAAATCAGATAGCTTGCAAAGTCCTGTAAAGTTAGTTATGAAGTTAAATTAACATCCCTAGCTAAGGATAATCATAAGACATTCTTTAGCTATGTCCAAAATCTAAAAGAGAATGCCCAACTATGTTCCAAACTTATAGTGGATGGTACCTCTCATACTGAACCTGAGGAAATTGCCAACCTGCTAGTTCACAGATTTAGTGCAAACTTCAACCCCTGTCCCCATCAGCTATACCCAAAAGCATACCTGACACCAGTCCTCTACCTAGTATCTCCAAAGAGCAGGTAATATCCACACTGTCTAAGGCCAAACGTATGGCCTCTATGGGACCAGATACTTACTGAACAAACTAAAACAAGATCTAGTGGAAGCACTTAACAATCCCTTTAACCTCAGCTTGAGCATTGGCTTTCTCCCAGCCAAGTGGAAAATAGCAACAGTAGTCACCTTGCACAAAGCAGGTCCATCATTTGACCCTGGGAACTATAGACCCATAAGGCTAACCAGTCTTATCTGCAAGGCCATGGAAAGAATCATCATGGACCTTATCAACAAGGACATAGGCAATCTTCAAACTCTTGACTCCGACCCAGTTTGGCTTTGTTGAGGGTACATCATGCTTATTATATCTGGTGGACTTCTTTCAGAATGTCACTAAAGCCCTGGATGAAGGCAAAACAGTATATGCTGCCTATCTTGACTTAGCTAAGGCTTTTGACACAATCCCCACCTCGGGTATCATTGAGAAACTCTCCTAGCTGGGGATTAAACCATACATCACTAAATGGGTAGCCAGCTGGCTCACCAACAGTATACATACTGTCAAAGTTGGGGATTCTACCTCTACCAGTAGAGCAGTTTGGCTCCATCATTGAGAAACTCTCCTAGCTGGGGATTAAACCATACATCACTAAATGGGTAGCCAGCTGGCTCACCAACAGTATACATACTGTCAAAGTTGGGGATTCTACCTCTACCAGTAGAGCAGTTACCAGTGGCATACCACAAAGATCTGTGCTGGCCCCCCTACTGTTTGGAGTCTGTTTCTTGGAAGTCCAGGTGAAAGTTGATGGCCTGTAGCGTACCATATTTGCGGATGCCCTGTTCAATCATAGCCTCATTTCAGGCTTTGTTCCTACCGAAAGGTGCACTGCTATGGTCATCCCACTCCACAAAGGGGGAACAACTATAGACCCTGGGAACTACTGCCCCATTAGTCTGACAGGTCTGATATGTAAGGCTATGGAGCGCATCATCATGGACCTTATAAATAAGGACATAGGGAATCTCCAAACTCTGGACCCCACGCAGTTTGGGTTTGTGAAAGGTAGATTATGCCTGGTCAACCCGATAGACTTCTTCAAGTCTGTCAACAGAGGTGTGGATGAGAGCAAGGTAGTTCACACAGCCTACCTAGATTTTGCCAAGGCCTTCGACACCATCCCTCACTCAGGAATCATAGATAGACTCACTAAACTAGGCATAAACCCCTATGTCATAACATGGGTTGCCAACTGGCTCACTGATAGAGCCCACACTGTGAAAGTAGCAGACTCCAAATCTGACTACCGACCAGTTACAAGTGGTGTCCCACAGGGATTGGTCCTGTTTGGCATCTACTTCTCTGAAATTCATGCCAGCACAAAGGGACTCTGGCTGACCAAGTTCACAGATGATTGCAAACTGGGAGGCATTATTGATTCTCCAACTGATGTAGACATTCTACAAAAAGGCCTCACTGACACCAATGACTGGTGCCAGAACCATGGCCTTAATCTCAATGCCAAAAAGTGCATTGTCATTCCCTTTGGGAAAAATTCAGTGCCCATGAACTACCACATAGGCGGTAGTCCACTAAACACCGAAAGTGTGATAAAAGACCTGGGGACACAGGTTGAGAGCAACCTCTCCTTTGATAACCACATTGCCACTATAGTCAGAAAATTCTTCTATGTGGCACATCTCATTACAAAAGGTTTCTCATCCAGGAAGAAAGAGGTCATAATCCCTCTCTACTCATCCCTCATTAGACTTATTATAGAATACAACCCCCATTTGGTATGACCCTCACTAGACACCTACAACAACTAGAAAGGCCACAAAAATGCCTCACTAAGAGGATCTTAGGCCTTAGACACATGCCCTATATGGACAGACTCAAAAACCTCCAGCTATACTCTGTCTCTTATCGCCTACTTAGAGGTGATCTCTGCTTGACCTACAAAGCCATGTCTGACCCAGAGCTGCTAGATATGCTACACCTAAAGAAATCCCAATCCCTCCATGCCACACACTCCAGGGATCTAAACCTCATTACCACAATAAACAGAACATGCTAGAGGGACAGGTTCCTAACCTAGAAACTTCGCATACTCTGGAACAAACTTCCCATTCACTTCAAGCAGAGCACTTCACTGGCCCTCTTTAAGAGAAATCTTGACGAGTGGATGGGCAATAGGAAGTTCACTCCAGGGATCACTTCAGTGTTCTTGCCTGACAGGGGCACTGGGAACTAACTTTGGGCCGCATGATGCCAGGGAATCTTCTTGGGCTAGGCTTATAGAGGCTCCAGGGCCATTAGCCTAATACATACCTATGAACCTATGATTGTAAACTGGGTGCAGTCATTGATTCCCCAAAAGATGTTAACATATTACAAAAGGGGCTAACAGGCTAACACAGAAAAATGATTAGTGCCAAAACCACTGACTAAAACTAAACACAAAAAAGTGCATTATTATCTCCTTTGGCAAACAGGAAGTCCCTGGAAATAACAGTATTGACAGCAGCCCCCCCAATCTCAAACCCAGTGGTGTGAGATTTGGGAGTACAAGTTGATAGCATTCTAAATTTTGATCACCATGTGTACGTAGTGGTAAGGAAAACCTTCTACATTACTCATCTCACAAGTAAGGGCATCACATCCAAGACTAAGGATGTTATAAGTCCTCTGTACTTGATCCTTGTCAGACCACTTATAGAGTACAGTGCTCCCTTTTGCACGTACGTCACCAGCCACCTGCAGCAGCTGGAGAGACCACAGAGGTTTCTCACAAGAAAATTCAGGGCCTCCAAAACATGACATACATGGAAAAACTGAAAGCCCTATCACTGTACTCTATATCCTACAGCCTGCTGAGAGGCGACTTGTGCCTGGCCTACAGAGCAGTCTCTGACCCTGCCCTAATGGAAATGCTGCACATCCGCAAATCAAATGAGGTGAGAGTCACTCCAGGGATCTCAACCTAGCCAGTGACATTAACAGAACATGCTGGAGAGACAGATATACACACACACATATATATATATATATATATATATATATATATATATATATATATATATATATATATACACACACATATATATATCCCCGAGATTGCAGCTCCTCTGGAATAAACTCCCAATTCACATGAAGCAGAGCTCCTCAATAACCCTATTCAGGTGCAACATACACAATTGGATGGGTGACCGTAAATTCAACCCAGTGGTGGCACCTATGTTTCTCATGGACAGAGGCAGTCAGTGCTCATCATAGACTCGCTCTGTGAATAATGACCATCTAACCAAGGTTAATTAGGGAACACAGGTATAACATGCCTAGGCTTGCAAAGGCATTAAGGCCATTAGCCTAGTAACCTCCTTTGAACATATGAACCCTCATATAAGTTAGCTTTCCTTTATAGCACCTTTCATTTCCTTTTTTTCCTCTTTCAGCTAAGCTAGTACTGCTAATTCCATTATTCGTTTCTGTCTTTCACTTTCGCTGTTTTTTTCCTCTCTCCTTAATATAGCCGATTGATCATCAAAATTTGCCATGTTCTTGCATCCTACTATGTTGCTCATTGCATTATTACCCAACAAATCAAAATCCACTCTTCTACAAGTCCCAGACTTGTGTTGACAGCACTGATGTATTTATTCTGTTAGTATCACTGGAGCTGCTACAGCTAAGGAAAGTGGCGTTGACTCTGTTTAGTTACATTTTTTGTCACTTGTATCAGAGATCTAAAGTCTGCAATTTTTTATATCCTGTTTTTATCACTGAGACAGACAGAAAAGAAAAATGATACGGCAAGTGCAGGGCCACTACGAAGGGTTATGCAGTTTAAGCACCGAACACAAGAACCTTCCTGAAGATTTACATTAAGATGCAAACCTAACTGTGCAAATTGTAGGAAACAAAGTTGAGAGTCTAGCAGTTAGACATCATTCTAGCTATGTGTATCACAGAGGATTACAATTGGGTCTCTGATGATAAGCAAATTATTATTTGTGTGAGACATGAACGCCAAAAAATTCACTCTTGCGATGAATCTTGGCATCCATGTCAAGAACATATAATAAAGGGTTATGATCAGAGACTCAGTCATAATCCTTTGTAGTGCATGGAGTGTTATCTCTCCATGTGCTACCAGTTACAGAAAAAGAAAAAGCACAAAGTGTTTTACCAGCTTTGAATGATGGTAAAGTACTTAGCAAGCGCTGTCAAACAGAGAACAGCACATCATTCATGCAGTTGGCTTAAGAATTCTGAGGGGAACAAACGATCAGCATTACGGATAGTCCTTAAACATTCATCTAATTCACTTAAAATATTAATTCACCTGCAGCTTTTACATCAGTATGCATTTTCTCAATAGTAAGATGTATGAAACTGCTATAATCTTCAATAAATTTAGCAGTAGATTAAAAAAATACAAGAGATGGAACAAAAATATGAGACATACTTAAGGGACAATTAATAGGCATAGACAGCAGGTGGAAACAAAGCAGTTTTAACCTGTTCTTTGCTGTCTACCGTTGTCAGTTATTAGTCTCTAGTGCAAGACCTGATCGTAACAGCACTTAGTAACAGTTCTGGGTCTCCCTCTAAAAAAGCGCCTAACAAGTTTATTGTTTTACCAGTTTTGAAGTGTAATCACAATGCTTCATGCAGTGTGTTATTATGAATCATAAAGAACTGGAGAGTGTTATCACTAATGCATCTTCCTCACTGTCTGTATCATTATTATCACAACTTGTGCAAGGAGACAGGAAACCTTTGAGTGAGAATGTCAGACGTGACATAGCTTGTAGTAGTAATGATTAACTCTATATGAAAACGCTGTGATACCATACGAGAGAATAACACTGAGGTCACACAGGAGCAGGAAGGGAGATGGAAATGTTGCTTTGCTGCACTTAATCAAATATACTCAGACTGATAACTCCCCTAGTTTTGTAATATTGGGGTAACCTATATTAGTTTAGGAGGTGCAAGGGTGAAGCCCTTTTGAATTACTTGGAGTGTAAGAGGATACTTCCACAAAAAAAAAAAAAAAAAGTAAGTTGGATCAGTCTTTGACTGAATCAGCTCTAAACATAATGGGTAACTTTAAAGCAATTCTGTCAAACATGCAATAACTGGAATAACTGTAATGTTTTATATATTGCCTCCAGTGCAAACAACAAACAAAAAATATATGTGGCAAAATGAAATCAACAAATTAGCTGAGATAGTACTGGTATCAGTTATTGCACGTTTTATTCCAATTCACATGCTCGTAGTCTAGCCAGTATTTGAATGCCAGGCCTGTTATCAGCATTTTCATGTACATTCTGTTTTTCTGTTGCTTGCCTAAAATTATAACACCAGTAGCTGGCCTGCACTGGATTCTCCTTTTTTAATTTGTTCTTCCTTATATGCGAATAGCTTAACAGTGATTACATATACAAAACAGTGTAGTATTTATAGAGAGTGAAAAAATAATGAATGAGTTGTATTTTCATAACTGTACACCCTGCAGATATGCCTCTCAACTGCTATGATTACGGATTAGCTATATGATTTTGGCTGTCAGATGTAGCATTCCAGACATATTGAGATTCCTCATGAAATCTGATCTATTTAAGGGATACATATGTTACTAAATAACTAAAGGAAGACTATGAAAAGATTTTTGATAATTGACAGTATGGGTCTGCTCTCTGAAAATATAAAACCTTTCTATTCTGAAAAATAAGACAGTGCTCCTCTTCTGTCGTGTCTGCTATGATTTGTCAGTCCACTAAGAGTTTTAATGCTCAAGAGACTGAGAAGTATGCCTGCAGATGCATAACACATAGCATGTTTAACTGCACCATGGGGGTATTTCAGAGTTTATTATACTGTTTAGTATTTCACTGTTTATTACATTACTTAGTGTTTCAGAGTTTATTGTACTATGTAGTATTTTACAATTTATTATACTACTTAGTATTCCAGAGTTTATTGCACCAGATAATATTTCAGTATTTATTAAACTACTTAGTATTTCAGATTTTTTTACAAATTTGTATTTATAGCTTATTATACTATTTAGCATTGCAGAGTTTATTACACTGTGTAATATTTTTTAGTTTATTACACTCCTTAATATTTCACAATGTATTACTTTACTTAATATTCACAGTTTATTACACTACTTAGTATTCCCGAGATTACTACACTGTATAGTATTTTGTAGTTTATTACACCTTAATATTTATTACACTACCTAGTATTCAGACTTTATTACACTGTGTACTATTCCATACTTTATTACACTACTTAATATTTCATAGTTTATTACACTAGTTAGTATTTCAGAGTTTATTATACTGTATAGTATTCCGTAGTTCATTACACTACTTAATATTTCACAGTGTATTACACTACTTAGTATTCCAGAGTTTATTACAGTGTGCAGTAATCTGCAGTTTATTACATTCCATAATAATTCAAAGTTTATTTCACTGTGTAGTGTTCCATAGTTTATTACTCTACTTAACATTTCACAGTTTATTACACTACTTAGTATTTCAGAGTTTATTACACTGTATAGTATTCTCTAGTTTATTACACTCCATAGGTTTTACGGTTTATTACACTTAGTAGTTCAGAGTTTATTTCCCTGTGTAGTATTCCATACTTCATTACACTCCTTAATATTTCACAGTTTATTACACTACTTAGTATTCCAGGGATTATTACAGTGTGTAGTATTCTGCAGTTTATTACATTCCATAATGTTTCAAAGTTTATTTCACTATGTAGTGTTCCATAGTTTATTACTCTACTTAATATTTCACAGTTTATTACACTATTTAGTATTTCAGAGTTTATTACACTGTATAGTATTCTCTAGTTTATTACACTCCATAAGTTTCACGGTTTGTTACACTTAGTAGTTCAGAGTTTATTTCACTGTGTACTATTCCATACTTTATTACACTACTTAATATTTCACAGTTTATTACACTCCTTAGTATTTCAGAGTTTATTACACTTTGTAGTATTCCACAGTTTATTACAGTCATAAATATGTTGCCACCTCACAGCAAGAGATTCTCCAGTTCGATCCTCGGCTGGGGTGCCTTCTGTGTGGAGTCTGCATGTCCTCTCTGTGGTCACATGGGTTTCCTCCAGGTGCTCTGGTTTCCTCCCACATTCCAAAGACATGCTGTAGGTGGATTGGATACTCTAAACTGGCCCGAGGCATGAGTATGTGCATGTGTGTGCCTTCCTTGGAAGGTTGAGTGCCGGGCTGGCAACTCAGCACTGTAAAACTACACTGCCAATCATGAGTGGACAGGTGATCCACTGTGGCGACCCCTAACCCGGAAAAGCCGAAAGAAGAAGAAAAATAGTTCACAGCTTATTACATTTCTTAGTATTTCAGAGTTTATTACACTGCTTAGTAGTGCACACGTGTTTGTCCCTTATATGTCTAGCAGTTGCTACAGCAGCCACATTAGGCTATGCATGTCATTGGCACTGATTTTCCTATAACAATTTATAAGCATGCAAGGACACATAAGCAGAGCAGGACTGCACTGAATGGGATCCTTGTAGACATATTTGTGCAGTGCATTTCCTGAAGCTTGAAGCTCCAGTAAGCAAGCATGCATACCAGCAATCATTTACATCTCACTATGGATGAGAAGATGTGATTGAAATAACATCCATCACTAACAATGGAGGAATCAATGGTTGTGGTGACTCTATAGCTAATGGTGAGGGAATAAGTGGTTGTGGTGGTTCTGTAGCTAATGCTGAGGGAATCAGTGGTTGTGATGGCTCTGTAGCTAACGTAGAGGGAATCAGGGGTTATAGTAGTTCTTTGTATAATGGTGAGGGAATCAGTGGTTGTGGTGGCTCTGTAGCTAATGGTGCGGAAATAGTGGTCGTGGTAGCTCCGTAGCTAATGTCGAGGGAATCAGTAGTCATGGTGGTTCTGTGGCTAACGGTGAGGGAATTAGTGGTTATGGTGACTCTTTAGCTAACAGTGAGGGAATAAGTGTTTGTGGTTGCTCTGTATCTAACAGTATGAAAATTAGTAGTTGTGGTGGCTGTGTAGCTAACAATGGGGGAATCAGTGGCTGTGGTGGCTCCATCACTAACAGTGAGGGAATCAGTGGTCATAGTGGTTCCATAGCTAATGGTGTGGAATCAGTAGTATGGTGGCTCTGTAGCTAACAGTGATGGAATTGGTGGTTGTTGTGGCTCAGTAGCTAAGTAAGAAAGTTAGTAGTTGTGGTGGCTCCATAGTTAACTACGAGAAACTTCTTGGTTGTGATTGCTACATTGACTATCATGATAATAAACACATCTGTGTTTGTGTGCACTGTGTGTGCTCCAATACTGGTGTTTTCTGCAGCAGGGGAATGCTTATTTATTTACTTGTTAATTTTTTCATATGCTGGAGGTTACACTACATATGATGTTGATCAGCCATATCCTTCAGTACAGCGTATCACTTCAGCACCTTCTCAGGGAATTTTGAATGATTCTGCATCTGATGATAGTGCACCTTTGACTGTACTGCTGCATGTTTTATGCACTGTACCCTGGTGCACACATTTAGGTATTGTGAATCACACAGAGCGCATGTGATAGTAGTGCACCCTTCCCTGTACTGTTGCATGGTTTCCCTAGTGTGCACTTTTAGTGATTGTGAACCACACCCATCCCATTGTTCTGCTCCATGTCTGCTCCATACCTCAGCATGCAATGCTATGCAGCTGGGCTCTATTCTTCTTATTTGGCACTGGCAGTAGAGTATTTGTGAATTTAGTATCACTATTGCCTGGGAATTCTTCCATACACCAGCCTTTTACACTGCAGGCTAGCTGTATGAATTTTAACCCAAGTCTGCATACTTCAAACAATTCATCATCAGGTGTTAAAGAACTGGTAAAGTTTGTCCAGGCAGAACTTTGAACCCGGTTGCACGAACAGCAGCAGACAGCATACTGTACTTTTAGTAAGTGAGACATAATTTGAGACCGTGTTCTTTCCTAAAATCTGTATGCTAACTCTGTTTAACAGAAAATGCTGCTGTAGAAGGAATTATCAACAGTTGTACCAAAATTAAAATTATTAGATGGGTACATTATACTCCATGAGTTAGAGAACTGTGGTTTTGAACAGCACAGTATAGTTCCCTTTACATAGATTATCCATACTGCATTGTTGTTTAGAGATTTCTATTTCCCCAGCTGCAAAACAACTATTTTTTTGTTTGTTTTACTATTTCTGTTTGTATTGTCAAGTTCCACAATGTGTAGAAAATAATGTCACTGCGCCCTGAGGTAGAGATTCAGATCTGCACATTCTGTAATTGTACTCTACAAAATGTTAAGTCATTCATGTTGTCCTGCTAATTGGTCAGTATTAATTCATGAGTGTACTGCTTACTGTCATTATAAGGCAATCCAGGCTTGTTTCAAGCTTTTCCAAGATTAAAAAAAAAATAACTCAGATCAGCTTGTTCAGTAACTACAGTAAAAGCACATTAGCGTTAAAGAGAAAAAAAATTACTTTATGAAGTTGCTTTTGTTTTGCTTAAGATAGTGAATGTGCTTACTCCAAAGTTGTTGTCCTTCTGTGTTTTATTGCAGCTGTTGCTTGGCGAGGTCAGCTCTGGCCTGAGCTCGACCCAGGTGGTTGTGAAGGAGCTGAAAGCAAGTACCAGCGTGCAGGACCAGTTGCAGTTTCTGGAAGAGGTGCATCCATACAGGTGAGTAGCAAGAGGAAAATCTGCACTGTCTGAATTGCCATCTAAAACTATGCTAAGAGTTTTAAGAAATGAAGCTCTAATTGCCATTTAAAATTTAAGAGATTTTTAAGAGATTAAGCTTTACCAAGAATATATGCTGTATCACTGAAATGGCATACAGGGCATCCCTGGCCACTGTTTTGATGAACCTTTTGCACATTCACAAAGCAAACAGCACTAGAACTCCTAGATTAAAGGGCCTACATTTTACTTGCAACATACATAGGACATATTGGAGAGAAAGATATGTTTGTCAAAGAATTCCCATCCTCTGGAACACGCTCCTTATCCATGTGAAGCAGAGTTCCCCCATACTTATTTAAATGCAATTTGGACCAATGGATGGATAATCAGAAATTCACCCCTGGAGAGAGGCACTTTATAAATCACCACCTACATGAATCAAATTTGTGAGTCACATTTGCGTTGTACGGCTAAGCTTATAAGGATCCTAATGGTCATTAGCCTAGTGTACACCTCTGAACATATGAATTCAAATTATAGCCACACTTCATTTAAAGGAGTGCAAACTGCTGCTTGTGTGACTGTCTTTTAAAATAAAACGTGGAAGCAGACAGATAATTCCTGTAGTTAAAAACAATTTGCTAGTTTAACTTATTACTCAACTTCCTTAGGTATCCCAAAAAACAAGAAATTCTCTTCTCTGGCCCACCACAACCTGGGATGAAGGAGGTATAGGGTTTCCAAATACTTATTTTTATTTAAATTCCACATTTATTAACATTGTTGCTTTGGAATAATACTTTTTAAACATCATATTGGAAATCGATACATGAGACCTTACTTCTTAACAGTAATAGGACATTGCTTGAACCATATACTCAAATACATGCAAACTTCTTTATATGGACTTTAAAAATATACATTCAAAGTAAAAGGTCAAAACTTGTTCTTACACCTCTTACAAACCGAATATTGCTGCTGTTTAAAAAGCTTATGTTTTCTAATCAATTAAGAATTTATTACTATTTATGTTTCCTATTACTTACACAAATGAATGTTTGATATCTTTTGATACCCAGAAAATGTTAGAATTTAAGAAAGATGACCTATTATAGTGGAATCAATTTCTCTCAGCTAATAAAATAAGTCCTGCAGACTATTTGATCAGCAAATATAGTTTGCAAAACTGCAATTGGCTGGACATCCAAACTTATAAGGATTGTATACATACGAAGCTCATACCCTCATTAGAGGCATACAGTAAGAGTAACTTAAAAATCTTGGATTTTATCTTAATTATTAATAGCTCACCCAAGAACACTTCCTACATATCTATCACTTATAAAATTCTCAGAAATGATTTTAGCAAAACAGATGTTTCATTTTGGAATTATTTAAGTGAAGTTAATAGACTAGTGTTCTCAGAAAAAGATAAACACCGTTGTTTACTGTCAGTGAAGGAATCTACATCTTCCCTGTTCTGATGTCTATACACATGGACATTTTTACATAGATGTTGTTTCACTCCACATAAACTAGCAATAATGTACAAGAAAGATGAAATGAAATGCTGGAGATGTGGACACTCTAATGCTGACTGAATATGTATGGTTGTTAATTGCAAAATAATTTCCCTATTTTGGTTGGACTTTAAATATCTTTGTAAAGCTCTGTGGAATGACAACTGTACAATTTCTGACTCCCTTATCCTTTTCAATGTTCCTGTTCCTGAAGTTATTCCTAAAAACCAAACATTTTTACTATCATCTATCCTCTCTATAGCAAGGAAAATTGTTACTAAAAATTAGAAATCCCAAGCTACTCTTGTCTTTAAAGTTGAATTTATTCATCTTGTGAAATACATTTGTAAGAATGAGATTGCTACTATAAAAGCAAGGACTAACAACACAATTCATCATTTAATTGCTTGGACAAAATTGACAAGATAGAGAAATATTAAGTGTTCTATGTATATTGCTTTTTTAGTTGTTATGGACATTGTATATAGTTTATTTTTTTTTTTACTATACTAAGTTATCGTGTTATAAAATGAATAAAAACATTTTGGAAAAAGACAATTTGGTAGTTGAGCTGTGAATAGATAACCAGGCTAGGCTGTTGTATGTGGCATTCTGTCAGAATGCAGGCTTACATACTCTACTATCTTACTGAATAGGTGAAAACCAATGAGAAATTAGTCTCTTAGCTCTGCTCACCATGATCAATAAATTCCCTCATACTTAAAATTATAAGGCTAGTTAGATTTGTTTTGAGAAAAAATATTTCTGATTATATTAGTATGTTTTATTATTTTACTGATTTAATAATAAGGTATATGTTTTTCATTTCCACTGAAGTTATGTCTGTGATTAACTTCAGCGGTGGTTTCACCAATAGCACATTTCTACCTTGCTCAGTTTCAGGCTTAAAACAGGTCATTTTAAAAAAAAAATTGCTTCCTTAAATGTGACATTGTAATACAGTAGGTACTATGCTTAATACTCAACACTTGTTATAATTGTCTCATGTTTTAATGTTTTCATCAGTTAAATATTTCTTTGCATGTTACCTACTGTATAGAAAAAAAAATACAGAAAAAAATAATATATTATTATAAAAATAAAAAAAAATTAACAGAGTTCATAGCCAACTTATAGGCTAATTGCCAAAGAATAGCTGAAATAACCCTCAATCCATATTTCCAATATCTCAAGCTACTCCTTCTATTAACAGACTGTTAAACTGCACAAATCATTCATCACCACCAACCCTTTAGCATTCAGTTCACTTCTTTGCAGTGGGAGAATCCACCTAAACTCAGGGCATCCCTTCTCTCAACAATCAACACCACACACAGTCAGTCAATGTAAATGCACTAAAGCTCTTTCATCTACATGCCCAGAGCAAAGTCAATAAATTCCCCTGCCTACAGGCCTGGATTAAATCAAACAATCACAGCATTCTAGCAATAACTGAGACATGCTTAAAACCCACCATAGCATCTGAAGAGATTTTGCCACCTGGTTACAGTTTACTATGTCTTGACTGCACAAATAAAAAGGGGGTGGCATCACACTACTCTACCAAAATATCCCCCAGGTTTCTCTGTACCATAAATCACTCCCATCTTTCTCAGAAGCAGAAATCCTGATCTCCCTTCTAAAGGTTAACAATATCAAATCTATCTGCATAATATATTAGAAGAAATCCTTTTCCCTTTATCCTCCAATATAGCACTTGAAACGTTCATCCTAAGTGATGTAAATATCAATTGGTCTTCCACACCACTCTCAAATCAACCTCCCTGTATAAACCTTTTTAGCTTCACTCCACTAATCAGTCCAGCTACTGGACACAGTAAATCCACAGGCTCATCATCTATGCTGGATTGGATCCTAAGTAGTAACCCAAACAGTATCAGCCAGGCATGTGTTCTACCAAATGCCCCCAGTGACCACCATTCCATATTTGCTGTCCACTCCATACTTAGACACACCAAGTCTGTAGTTAACAAGCCTGCCCAGAATCTCTCTAACTTCAAAAGGGATTCGTTCATTGCATTCCTTCAGGCTTACAACTGCACTAAAGTGTCTACTACTAGACGACGCTGTTGCTCACATTAACACTACTTTTTTAAACATCCTAAATTCTCATGTCCAACTCAGGCACAAAAGAGTCAAATCTACCCCAAACCCTGACTCACTCTACCTATCAAAAACTCATGTCCCTATGGCATAAAACATGGGTTACCTGGAAAAAGGATAAGATTACAAACAACTACCAGCATTACTGTAATAAAAAAGCCCAAATAAATTCAGACAAAAAAAAAGATATTTCCTCTCCCATCAAAACCACCACACCAAATCCCCCAAACTGTTGTTGTCTAGCATTTCTAAACTTTTAGACCAAAACAAGCCCTCACAACCTAACCCTCTACCTACTGAATCTGACTTCAGAGTAACTTGTTCCTTGAACACAAACTTTATTAGTACTGCAACCTCTCTCTCAAACTCCAGTGACAGTACAGGCCCTGCTCCAACTCTCACATGGTGTACTGAAAGTACACTTGTCTTCAAAGCAGTCCCTACCAAAACATTCAAACAGTACATCATATACTAAAAGTCACCACCACAGCTTCAGACAACCTCCCCACAAAATAGCTAAAACTAGCAATAGAAAGCTTAGCTTACCCTGTTTCTTATCTTAAATAACAGGTGAATCCAGGAAACATACTTCCCCTCCATTTGGAAAAAGTCCTTTATCCTTCCACTACCGAAAGTTGGCCTATCCTCTGATAGAACAGCTATAGAACTGAAGTTAGATATATCACCCCTCTCAATAATCTTAGGGAAATGTATCTACTCACAACTGCTAGCTTTCCTCCTTAATCATAATGTCCTCTAACCATGCAAACATGGCTACTATTTCACTCACAGCATTGCCAGACCTATCTTCTCATTTCTCACCACTGCATATACCCTTACAAACAGAAATCTTCTCATCTCCTCAGTATTCATTGACTCTCTAAAGCCTTTGATATTGTCTCACACTGCCTCCCTTCTCTTTCACAGACTCTAGAAGATAGGCTACTCAGATGTAGCCATCATATGATTCAAAGCTTGCCTTCACTGTAGAATTCAGAGAGTTGAATGTCTACAAGCCTCTTACACATTCCTTCCCATCCTAGGCAGTGTCCCACAAGGATCCATCCTCAGCCCACTTCTCTTCAATATATTCATCAACAGTCTGCCCATTGCACTAACTAGCTGCTGTCTGTTCCAGTAGGCAGATAGCCCCACCATCATCTGTTCAGCTCCCCTATCTCTGAACTTCAAAATGTTATTCAGCTTTCCTTCACATCTGTGGAAACCAGGCTTCTGGAGTCTAACATAGTCTTAAACCCCCAAAATGAAAATGTATGCTCTTCGCACCTAAACCCATATCAATAATGTTCAACCTAAGTGTCTTTCAAACATTTGATGGCACATTAATTGGATCAGTCCACCTCACTAAACTGTTTGTAGTCAGTGTTGATGATCACCTCAAGTGGGGTCTACAAATTCACCAAGTAACCAAAAAGGCCACCAAATATTATGTATGCTGTAATGATCCAGTCATTTTTTTTGTCATAGGTTCATAGGAAAGTTAAAAGTGAACCATTTTAACCCTAGCCTGTTTCTCTCAGAAGTGAGAATCAAACCCTGTAGCTTATGTCTGTGAGGTAAACACCTTAACCATTATGCCATTATCTCCCCTGGCATATGCCTCTGCAATCTTTACCAATCTATAATGAACAGAACTCACACAGTTTCAGCAGTCATACAACAAGATTGCAAAGTTTGCCACTAACCTTCTTAACAGAACACGCCACTGTGAACCCTGCAAATTGTTAAACTGGCATAGCTTTCCCAACCTCCTCAAACTCCACCTATTAAAAATAGCACAAAAAAGTCCCCCACAATCCATACGTCTGTCCTTGTCTCAGCATTCTACTGCACTGGTATATCATATTTTGTACTGTCCATTTATCTGAAAAATGTCTGACAAATGTGACTTCCTCGTACAACTCTCATGGGAACATACTATATACTTTACTTGTGGCAAAACAGGCGAACTCCCTTCCAACCTCCCCCCACCCATAAATGTGCCAAAAACCTTTAAACAGGATGCAAAATCCTTCTTTCTTGACACATGATGTTGTCACTGCTCAAATTCCCCTGACTAGCTCCTTCCTGTCTTTCCACCTCTCCCCAGACAGTAGCATACTGCTACCACCAACTACAGCAGATACTTTCTGCTGGCTCACTTCTCCAAAACTAACCATCATAATGTCCTCTGATATATCACGGACCTTCTCCAGGTCTTCATTTACTTCTCATCCCAGACACATAACTCTCTGACTACCACGTACGTCCCCCTGCATACCTTCTGCTGTATATTAATTCATCACTCATAGAACTTCACTTCCTGTCTCATCTCACACTAATCTTCTTCTCTGTTCTTATCCAAGACTCTCCATTCACCTACATAACAATATATCACTCTGTCTCTCTCTGTCTCCGTTCTTTTACACTTGTATCAGCCCAACCTGGACATACATTTATCATTATCACTCAATACTTGATTGCCTAACTATTTCCAATACTATATTTATGTAAACATTTTCTTTGTACAGTTCAACCACAAAAACTGTCTGTATATTAATTTTGTATAAGATTCACATTAATATGTGTGTACTAGGGTACTACCTCCAAAACTGTCCTTGTATTATTTTTATAAAACATTCACTTTAATGTATGTGCACTGCATAATGTAATTAATTGACTGTTTTACTCTTCTTAGAGAATGGATGAGCCGTAGATCGCATCCTAACTGGAGAATGAACGTTCTCCAGCAGGGTATTAATACAGAAGTAATGCCCACTGAAAAATGAGTCCACTGCTTCACTGCAGCATATCAAGCTGCTGTGGAGCTTGGACAGAAAAAACCCAATGGCCGCCATTATTTCACGCTCGCTAAGCAGTGCTTCTGCTGTTTAACAAGTGTAAAATGTAAAAAAAAAAAAAAAAGAGAAAATTAAAAGAAAAATGTGTGTGTGTGTATTTATGTCTGTTTGTGTGTAAGTGTATGCGTACATGTGAATGAAAGTGAGCCATTATTTTACACTTACTAAGCAGCGCTTTTGCTGCTTAATGAGTGTAAAAAAAAAATAAACAGAAAAAGTGTATACGTGTGTATGTATGTTTGACAGTGTTTCTGTCTGCATGTGTGAATGAATGTGTGCATGAAAGCAGAAGACATTGTGTGTGTATATGTGTGTGTGTGTGTGTGAGAGAGAGTGAAAAGTGAGATCAATCGAGACATTATTTTAACACTCGCTAATCAGCTCTTTTGCTGTTTAGCGAGTGTAAAGTAAAAAAAAAAGAAACTTTAAATAAAGTGTGTGTGTGTGTGTGTGTGTGTGTGTGTGTGTGTGTGTGTGTGTGTGTGTGTGTGTGTGTGTGTGTGTGTGCCTGTGCCTGTGAGAGAGGGGGTATGCATGTATGAAAGTGGAGGAGACTGTGTGCATGTGAGAGAGAGTGAAGAGTGAGAGCGATCCCTGGCAGCAGTTAAGAGCTATGCATAACTCTTGACCTCTTACCTCTACAGATCTGGATAAGCATAAAATAAACGGGGGACAAAGGTTCAAAAACAATATATTTTTACATGATCCTGTTATAAAATGACAACCTTACTTTAACATTAGGATTTGTGTCAGCTTGCATTTTCTGAAGTAGGGGTGTGTGTGTGTGTGTGCCTGGATATGAGCGATCGACCACTGGCAATAGTAGTAAAAAGATCTACATACCTCGTGACCTTTCAACTAAAGAAATGTGGATAAGTAAAATAAAGGGAGAAAAAAGTCTCAGAAATAGGAATATTCTTATAAAAGTTGCTTAAATATCAAGATTTAGGTAAGAATGAATTCTCTAAACGAAATGAAAGTCTGAAATTCAAATCTGTCATCATTTAGAGACATCAATCGCTAATAAATGGCAACATACCAAACATTTTAGGAGAAAAGAGCCAAAAAAAAGTAAATATCTGGACATTTTTTAAAGTGTTATATTTTGGATGTAAAATACTTCCTCCAACACCTTTAACATATATCACAAGTATGAAATATTAGGCAGAGGAACTATTTTTACATTAACAAAAATAATATATTACATAAAACAGTAAATAAGTAAAACACAACAATTTTACAGAGAGCCTATTCTCTAAGCACTATAATGCCCTCCAGGTTATGTGTTAATGTATAATTAATGCCCTTATAGTGGTGTAGAGAACCCTCGCCTGTGGTGTCGGGCATCATAACACCCCTAGGCGGGCATTAATTACACACTAACATACACCATGTCAGGCATTATTGCTTGCATATGTCTCTGTTTTAACCTTATAAATGGTTTCACTTAAATAGATGTTTTGTGCATTGTCTCCCTGGACCTCCAGTGAAAAGGGGTTTTAATTCCCAGTCAGACTTTCTCAGTAAAGAAATATAAATAAATAATAAATAAAATAAGTAATCAGTCTATTCAAAGTAAGTGAACACTGCAAATCTTTGGCAGCCAGTTACTTGCAAAGCAATGTTTATTGGTTGAATTGTAACTCCAAATTGGGCCATTTTAGATAAGCAGGTCTAAGTCAGTGTGGAGTATTGCAAATGCGAATTACACTGTTGTGATTAATCCTGAACCAAGCAAACCCTCTGATGAGAATGAGGACAGGGGTTACCAGTAGATCCTGCTGGTAGTCTGATTGCAGCATTCTGTACTAGTTGAAGCTACTACAAGAGTCATTCCAAAGCAACCTGTCTGAGTGCCATTTTGTACAAAAGGAAATGAACATGCATTTGCCTAAAAGGTTTTAGCGATTCTTTCTTCTGTGCTATTTATTTATATTGTCATAATTTTCATATTCAACTAATAAGTCAACAATCAAGAAACAAAGACAGAACTACTTTGCATTATATGTAAGCTCACAGATGAATAAATAAAATATGACAGACAACATATGCCACTTTACTCGTTACTAAGATAGTGTAAGTTGTTTACAGACCCTTACAAAATTTATATTTACTGTGTTATGACTTATAAAATACAGTTTAAGACCTAGAATTTAATGAATATGACCACTATAAAGATGATTTTTTGCCACATATAATTAACTTCTCAAGAAACCTGATTCTAAAGACATGGACTTTCATGTAGTCTGTAAGGATATAACTACACGTTGTCAAAAATCTCTGGATGCAACCATTAGAGGTTCACTATAAACCTCCAGAGCTCCATTTGAGCAAATTGTAAAGACAATGATAAACTCACCCATTTTAACAGAAGTAGTAGTAACTGTTTAAAAAAATCAAAGGGCCAAACTGTTCCATGCATGATATAATTTAAAAAAAAATAAGGGTTCAGTTTCCAACAGATAGGATACAAGTCATAGACCAACCTTCTTGAGTTCCTGAAAGGTACTCAGGAGAAATTATTCTCACTTAAGACTAGGCTTGGCTGCCAATGAAATGTTACGTCACTCAGGCTATGCTGACTGAGAGTACCTATCTTGGAGAAGAGTCACCCCTTGGCTGGACACCTATTCATTCTTGTTTGGGTTAAGCTATTTATGGGCATATTAATCTACAACTTACTTAACTGGACACTTGTAGAGTTCTGTGCAAGATACTTTTTTAAAACATAATGTAGGAATCCTTAGGCTAAGTACTTTTCAACATCCTCCTTGAGCATGTCTAAGCATTCATTAACATGCACCTGTGGGTATTCCATTATCAGATCTAAACTTTGGAATTTTTTTCATAGTACATTACAGGAACCAACAACACTTACAGCATTCAAAATTAAACTTAAATCACTTTTGGAATAAGCTCGGCACCCGTAAAAAATCTACTGCCAATCATTAGCGGACCGGAGTTCCGCTGTGGCGACCTCTAACCGGGAAAAGCCGAAAGAAGAACAACAACTATATATTGCAAACAGGTTGTCATTGAAAAGGTCCCTAATGGTCCATTTCAGTTTTGTGTGTGTGTGTGTGTGTGTGTGTATATATATATATATATATATATATATATATATATATATATATATGTATATATATATATATATAAATATATAAATACCTTTATTAATAAGAAAAGAAGAAAGAAGAAAAACACGTCCAAGCTCTGAGCACTGTGACTTTATAAAGGCTTCCTAAACAGTCAAACAAGCTTAGCTGCACAATATGTCATGTGACAGAGTAAGATGAGATGGGTGGCAAGCCAGTATAGAAAGTTAAACAATCAGGAGTTCTGCCTTTTTAAGTTAATCTACTCTTCCAGATACCCTGCTCTGACATTTTCTTCTCACGTCTCTAGGCTCATAATCATAACATACTGGATATTTTTCCAGGAGGGTATACATCAACAAAAGACTAATAAGGTCTGTTGAAAAAACGCTGTCAGGGTCTCGGAGTTTTCAGTATGGTACAATGTGGAGGATACATCCATTACACTATAAGGTGGTCTAATCATATGTTATTTATGTTTAAAAAATAGATCGAGTGAGATCTATTGAGTTTAATACTGAGGTGCTGTTGGCAGAAATTTAATAAAAAGTGTTTCCTAAACAAGAACTTTTCATGGTACCATATGTTATCAATTTATTGTACATCAGTGTTCTAAGGCAAATGTTACATTATTTTTTAGTAACTTTTCGATTATAAAATTCCCAAACAAAGAATTTGTGACCTCTTTATTTTAACTCTTATATTTTTGTTTCTTTGGCTGTTCTTGAACTTATGTTTATCAATTGATATTTTCTGGATTTACTGGCAAAACACTCCACTGATTAGATTGGATAGGTGCACATTTGTGCATGTAATACTAGGCATCTTGTGGTATGATATCAGTGAGGGAAGAGTGCAGAGCCGAATAGAAATACCAAATTAACTTATGGCCAAACGGTATTCATTCTCGAAGGTGACAATTTCAGTATGATAAATGGTGCCTGGCTTTAATATTTAGATTAAGATTATCGCAGTTTGTGATCCATTCCATCAGGGACAGGTGTCTACCTACAATGCCAGTGCTGCAGTTTGTGATCCATTTCATCAGGGACAGGTGTCTACCTACAGTGCCAGTGACACAGTTTGTGATCCATTTCATCAGGGACAGGTGTCTACCTACAGTGCCAGTGCTGCAGTTTGTGATCCATTTCATCAGGGATAGGTGTCTACTTACAGTGCCAGTGACGCAGTTTGTGATCCATTTCATCAGGGACAGGTGTCTATCTACAGTGCCAGTGCTGCAGTTTGTGATCCATTTCATCAGGGAGAGGTGTCTACCTACAGTGCCAGTGCTGCAGTTTTTGATCCATTTCATCAGGGACAGGTGTCTGCCTATTGTGCCAGTGATGCAGGTTATGATCCATTCCTTCAGGGACAGGTGTCTATCTACAGTGCCAGTGATGCAGTTTGTGATCCATTTCATCAGGGCCAGGTGTCTACCTACAGTGTCAGTGACGCAGTTTGTGATCCATTTCATCAGGGAAGGGTGCCTACCTACAGTGCCAGTGACACAGTCTGTGATCCATTTCATCAGGGACAGGTGTCTACCTACAGTGCCAGTGACGCAGTTTGTGATCCATTTCATTAGGGACAGGTGTCTACCAACAGTGCCAGTGACGCAATTTGTAATCCTTTTCATCAGGGACAGGTGTCTACCTACAGTGCCAGTGCTGCAGTTTGTGATCCATTTCATCAGGGAAAGGTGTATACCTACAGTCCCAGTGATGCAGTTTGTGATCCATTTCATCAGGTACAGGTGTCTACCTACAGTGCCAGTGACACAGTTTGTGATCCATTTCATCAGGGACAGGTACTACCTACAGTGCCAGTGACGCAGTTTGTGATCCATTTCATCAGGGACAGGTGTCTACCTACAGTGCCAGTGACACAGTTTGTGATCCATTTCATCAGGGAGAGGTGTCTACCTACAGTGCCAGTGATGCAGTTTGTGATCCATTTCATCAGGGACAGGTGTCTATCTACAGTGCCAGTGACCAAGTTCAAGCAGCATCCAGGCAGTGAAAATCTTGCAGAAAAGGGAGTAATGAGCAAACAAAGGCCTGCAGTACTTCGTAGGGGAGGTAAGATTTACCACCACATAGGCACCCTGGATGGCAGATAGCTAAGCCCTAGGTGCAGGGTCTTGCTCAAGAAATTACTCTGTGATGAGAGGAAACTTGAGTTGTGAGTAGAATTGATGACCTTTGTGCTTCCCATTTAATTGGTTTTCCATCACAAGAAGGTGTTTATGTGGAGGAATGAATGAGCCATTGTGGAGTATAGGCATGGATGCACTTCAGATTCACAAATCCACTAAAGTTTTGAGTGCAAAAATATATAATTAGTATAGTCTAGGAGTGAGAAACATGACATCCAGTGAAGCATATATGTATGTGTTGGGGAGTGTTGTTAGCTGACCTCATTTGGCTGACATTTATCTGCATTTTTTTCTTTGTTTTTGTTATTACAAAGTAAACGTTTTTTAATACAGCAAAAGACAAAATATAGTAGAACCAAACCACAGCCAATATGCAGTAAAAAACTTTTAATGGTGAGCGCTTTCACGACAGATTTTGCCACTTCATCAGACAACAAATTGATATTTAAAACAACTTGTGCCCAATAAAAACACAGAAACAATTAACAGTCAATTAAAATCAATTATAAATCAATCAAATATTAAAAGGCATAAGCATCAACATTTTCATCTAACCAAATTCCTTGCTTGTAAAATAGGTTTTTAGATGCCTTGTCATTGAGCCCTTTACCCATGATTGCTCTCATTCTAATTATCCGCTCAAGTTGTATAGTTTCTGTTCTATTGACAATGTCCCCTCTTCTCTCATGGCCTCTGGCAATTTCTATCACCATAAACTTAAATCTGTGTGTTGCATCATGCACGGCTACATGTTTAGCAAGGGCATTATTGTCAGCTGCCCTTGAGATGTCATATACATGCGCTCCTTTAATCTACGGTTTGTTTTCTGTATATAGTATGAGGAACATATTACACAATAAGCCAGACAAACCAAGTTGGTTGTATTACAATCAGCTGACACTTTAAACTTGATTGTCTTACCTGTATCAGGGTGTTTAAATCTACTACTGCTATCGACACACTGACATAAGTTACATCTAGAACAAGGAAACATGCCTATATTACTAATCTTGGCATTTTCTGCTGCATCTCTTGGATAACATAATATCCTTTTTAAGGACTTTTTATTTTTGTATGCAAAAGTGGGTTTATCTCCCACAATTTGCTTAATTTTATCATCTGCACTCAATGTAGACCAGTTCTTCCTATAAATCTCCTGCATGAGAGTTACATTACTGGAGTAAGTAATAGGTATTTTTATTTGCTTAGAGTCAGCCTGTTGCATGACTAATGAAGCAGTTTCCATATGTTCTGAAAAATAGGGCTTCCCTGCAGTATCCCTCAGACTTGGGATATTAGAGAGCTCACAATCCACTTTTAATTCACTATAGCCTCTCTGCATGAATTTACCCTTCAGCCCTACTAACTCTTTTTCTAGAATATCTTGATCAGTAGTCAATCTAGAGGTTCTCAGTCCTTGCTCTTATTGCAATGTTTCTAAATACATGCCTGTGTTGCATGCTTTGTCTATGGAGGTAATCATTCCTATAACACTCTTTTGCATGAATTCCTGTATGAAACAGACCCCTTACATCCTGATTGATTTTCACATCTAAAAAGTCTATAGTATCACAGGCCCATTTCATGGTGAACTTCAGGAAGTTAGTACTGTTATCAATACTGTGAAAAAAATGTTGTATGGTGGTGACATCCCCCTCCCATAAAAGGAAGAGGTCATCCACAAACCTCCTATAGAAGGCTATGCCTCCTTGAGTCACATATCTTAGCAAATGTTGTTTCTCCCATTGGGCCATGACAATGTTGGCGTAGCTATTGGCACACGAAGCTCCCATAGCTACACTATTCAATTGTCTATACAAAATGTGCTCAAACAAAAAGACATTATTCTCTAATAGGAGCTCCACTGACATTGCCATTAGATCTATAGTTTTAGCTTCTAACTGCCCATCATTCAATAAATAATGTCTAAACATTTCTATCCCCAGATCATTGGGTATGACTGTGAATAAGGATTGAACATCCAATGTGACTAATAAGTAGCTATCGCTCCCTTCCCTGCTGTTCAGATATTGATAAAGATCCTTCAAAAAATGTTGTGTGTCATGTAATATATAATGGTTCTTGGCTAATATTGACTTAAGATGTTTTTCTACATACAGTGAGACCGGTTCCGTGCACCATCCCCTCACTGCGACTGTAGGTCGCATGGGTGGTTTAGCTGGATGCTTATGTATTTTAGGATTTCCCTGAATGATGGGTACAAGTGGTTCCTTCACTAAAAGATAGTCATATAAATCCTGTGTTGTTATACAACACTGTAGACAATCATATATGGTGTCATTTATATTCAAAATACATCTATCCAATATTTCATCATTAATTTTTTCATAAACATTGGTGTCACTTAGCATGACTTCCATTATTTGTTCATAATAACTGCCATCCGTTATAAATAAACTGCCTCCTTTATCAGCAACCCTGATTGTTATTTGCATGTCATGCTGAAGATTCACCAGTGCTTCATTCTCATCTTTATTTAGATTCACAAACCTCTTCCCCCACCACTCTGTTGTCATATAATTCATATATTTGCTTTTCACATACTCTCTCAAATGCTTCTATTATAGCAGGGGTTCCTAAACTGTCTGCCGTGGCACCCTGGAGAGCCGCAGCTTCCTCATAGGTGCACCGCAAACTAATAAGCTTAGCCGCAAAATAAACCACAAACTAATAAGCTTAGTTACTAAGCTTATTAGTTCACAGTGTATTTTGCGGCTGCGCTAAAGGATGTCTTTCGTGTTTCACTGTTGCAATCATTACATTAGGGTAATCGGCCTGAATTCCAAAGTCTTGGGTCCTGCATCGGTTGCTGTCTCCTCTTCCATTACGTCAGGTCATCAGGGGTATAAAGCATGCAGCCGATGCCATTTTCTTTAGTCTTTCTTGCCGAGTGGTGCCCGAAGCAGAAGCAGTTCGCAAGTGCCGGTCGGCTGACTCCTGAGATTTTCGAGTTCGAGTTTCAGATCCAAAGTCTTCTATAAAGCTAAGTACCCCATTGGGGAAACTTTTTTCTTGCTCCAGACCAATGTCAGAAAAAGTTAATAATTGTATTTCTTGTGGGAAGCAAATACCTCATAAGGACTTTCATTATTACTGTATTCCTTGCCTAGGCCCTGACCATAACGTTTCAGGTTGTCGGTTTTGTGCTAGATTTAACCAACGCACTATTAAGCGTCGGTATGATTTTGCATTAAACTATTTTGGACGCAGGTTTAATTATCCAGAAATGTCGTCGGATAGCCATCCGACTACCGGAGTTCACAAAAAATGAAAAGAAAAAGAAAAAGATAGACAACCGAGGCCCAAAACCGACAACGAAGCTTCTCCTAAGCCAGTCGCTGGTTCGCCGGTTCTCAGTGAGGTGCTTTTGCAGCCCCTGACGCCCGCTTGTTTAGAGTCGGCTATGCCGCTGGAAACTCAAGGTATTGGAGCCTTGGACGCTATTCCTTCAGATGGGTCCGGAGCCGCTGAGAAGGCACCGGCTTCTGAGGGTGTACTCAGACCTAAACATCTGTACATTAAACTGACTTCAAAGGCAAAGACTAAAGCACCTTCAAAGGCAAGAAGCAAACCCAAGAGCCACGTGGACAGGCCTACATGCCCAAAATGCAGATGCTCAAAATGGCCGAAGACTTGATTACCTTGATCAGGGGTTCCCATCCCCCTCCTGATAAGAGGCCTAGGCAAGAGACTGACTATGAATCTTCAGAGCAGGTTTCCATTTCTTCTGATTCCTCTTCTGATCAGGAATATTCTCTTCCCCCCCATGAGGATTCTGATGCTGAAGAATCTATACCTTCAGCTTCTCCTCCAGAGGACTATTCTTTTGGGGAAACCTTACATACCATGAGGGAGCATTTCCACTGGGAGAGCCAAGATTTTTCAGAATCTAAAAAGAGGCTCAGGGATTTCCTGTTACTACCTCAACACAAGCCACTAGCCATCCCACCTGTGTTAGAGATTGTAGATGATGTGTTTTCGGAGTCTAGTCTTACCCCTGACTCCTTACCTCCAGCTCCTGTTAAGCCTGACAGATATTACAGGGTTCCTGACTCACATAAATTCCTTTTTAAAAACCCTGCTGCAGACCCAGAAACTATTTCTCAGGGTCCCAAAGGTGTTAAGGCGTCCACTGCAAAAAACCCTACCCCCTCTGACAGAGATTCTAGGACACTGGATAGATGGGGAAAAAAGGTTTACACATCTGCTACCTTGGCTATAAGGGCCTTAAACTGTCAGTTTCATATGCTCAAATATCAGTAACATGTCATAGCATTGCTTAAACAGAAAATGTTGTTAAACTCTGAATGTGCAGAAAACAAGGAAATGCAGGATTTATTGCGTGCAGCTGAACAAGTTGGAAAGCATACTTTGCAATGTGGTTTTGATTCTTTAGAGGCCTCCTGCAGGGCCGCAGTTATGGGTTCTGTAATTAGGAGGCATGCTTGGTTAAAGGAACAAAATCTGTCTGATCATGTTAAAGTTAAATTATTAGATGCACCTTTACAGCATGATACTTTGTTTGGTGTTAAGACAAAAGAGTTGTTAAAGAAAATGGAGGACAAAGCTAAATCTATGCAAACGGTCAAAGATTTTTTTACAAGTACAGCCACCTAGGTTTAGTAGACACTGGCCAACAAAGAATTGGTCTTTCCTGTGTCAGACAGACCTCAAAGGGGCAGACCCAGATGCCCGAGAGGGAGATCCCAGGCGCAAGGTTCATTCCGCTCAAAACAATGGGGGGCTTCTACCTCCAAAGTTGGAGAAGACAAATCACAACCATTCAGGAAACAGTCCCAATGACTTTCCCCTGCCTGCACCAAGCACTTATCTCCTGGCAGCCCCCTTAGGGGGAAAATTAGCACTTTTTTCTCAAAATTGGCACATTATAACCCAGGATAAGTGGGTCTTAAATATCGTGTCACAAGGCTACAAGTTCCATTTCCATACCCTGCCAAAGGCAAACAGCTGGCCAGATCTGCCAAAAAATCAATGGGCGGAGGCACAAAAACAAGTCTTATCCCTCATGGACATGGGGACCATTCAACTAGTACCAGAGCAAGAGCAGGGATAAGGATTTTACTCAAGACTGTTCTTGGTACCCAGAAGGGACAAGGCCTGGAGGCCAATACTGGACCTATCTCTTTTGAACACATTCCTGGATATACCAAAATTCAAGATGTTGACTTTGCAGCAACTTCTGCCCATGCTGGGCAAGAACGCTTGGATTGTGACTTTAGACCTAAAAGAGGCATACCTGCATGTCCCAATCAGACAAATATGCAGAAGATACCTCAGATTCAAGGCTGGCTCAATGCATTACCAATTCTCTGCACTGCCCTTTGGCTTATCTACTGCGCCCAGGGTCTTTACAAAGTGCCTGGCACCAGTAATTGCATTCTGCAGACAAAGAGGAATACAAATATATCCATACTTGGATGACTGTCTAATTCAAGCAGAGAACAAGGACATTCTTCTACAGCATCTGGCGTTTATGAAAAGACTTCTAACATGCCTAGGGTACAAAGTCAATGAAAAGAAATCAAAACTAGTCCCTCTCAAGAGATAATATTCCTGGGTGCAACCTTAAATACAACTGCCCAGATGGCTTATCTCACACCAGACAAACAAAGGCAACTGACTTCCTATGTCAAAATGCTGGCAACAAAGGCCCAGTTATCTGCAAGAAAAATTCTGCAGGTTTTGGGCTTCATGGCATCCTGCATCCTGCTAATTCCATATGCAAGACTGCATACGAGGAAACTTCAGTGGTACCTAAAAAGTGTTTGGACTCAACATTGCCACGGCCTGGAAACTATGATTACTCTCATTCCCTGCCTGCAACAGGAGTTTCAATGGTGGGCAAAGGCTTGTCACCAAAACAAAGGACAGCCATTCACATTACCCCCAGCCAGGCAAACACTAACAATGGATGCATCAGATTATGCCTGGGGGGCCCACATGGCAGGAAGATGCATTCAGGGCACATGGACCTCAAACCAAATGCATCTACATATCAATCAAAAAGAAATGCTAGCAGTTCAAAATGCCCTGACAGCCTTCAAGGACCTACTTCATCCAGGACAACTACTGATAAAGACAGACAACACCACGGTCATGTGGTATATAAACAAGCAGGGGGTCACTCATTCTTACCCTCTTTGCAGACTAGCCATGACTTTGTGGGACACAGCATTGACTTACCAAGTATACCTGCAGGCACAATTCCTGCCAGTAAGGAAAAATACTCTGGCAGACGACCTAAGCAGAAACCTCATGGATCCCCATGAGTGGCACCTGGATCCACAAGTCTTCAGCATGATAACAAGGAAATGGGGATGCCCGGACATAGATCTGTTTGCCTCCCCTCACAACTGCCAACTAAAAAGATTCTGCACAAGGATTTGTTGCAGGCAAACATGGAAAGTGGACGCCCTATCTTTCAGCTGGAAAAACCTATCAGTATACGCATTTTCCCCTCTGCCTCTCCTCCCCAAGGTACTCCTATAGGTCAGACAGGAGAAGTCAAGGATGATACTAATTGCCCCAGACTGGCCCCGCCAGTACTGGTATCCAATACTAAGGAGCTTATCTCAAGGACTAGCTTGGACCTTTCCTCAGATACCTCATCTACTGTCCCAGCAAAACAATCAGATCCTGCACAGTCAACTCAGGACTTTAAACCTGGCAGCATGGCAGATAATGTAGTCATACAAAACACACCTCTCAGTAAAGCTGTGATGGATGTCATTTTGGAGGCCAGAAGGCCTAGTACTAGAAAATCTTATGCTGGAAAATGGAAGAGATTTTGTGCTTGGAACCAGGCACAAGGAACTGATACAGCTGTGCCAAATATTCCTCAGATTTTTCAATACTTAGCTGAGATGTTGGACAAAGGTCTATCTTTTTCATCTATTAAAATTCATGCCTCTGCCATTTCGGCTCATTACAATACAGAGCCACCAATGTTTTCTCATCCCTTACTAAAACAGTACCTCAGAGGAACCAAAAACTTAAGGTCTCCAAGAAGATCACCAATGCTGGCATGGGACCTCAACTATGTCTTGGAAAAACTCACCCTGCCACCTTTTGAGCCAGCTGCTACAGCTGATATAAAGTTTTTATCTTGGAAAACAGCTCTGCTCCTAGCAATAACTTCTGCAAGATGAGTTTCAGAGCTTCAGGCACTCATGGCTGTGGAACCTTTTATCATTTTTTATCCAGACAGGGTCTCTCTGAGGACAAACCCAACATTTATGCCTAAGGTGGTGTCCAGTGTGACTCTTAAACAAACTATTCATCTGCCAACTTTTTATCCAAATCCACAGAAAAAGGGGGAGAGAATTCTGCATTATTTGGACGTACACAGACAGCTTAGATTCTACTTGGACAGAACCAAAGTTTTCCGAAACACAGAACAATTACTAGTGACATATGCTGCAGGATCACAAGGAAAGGCTATCTCAAAGCAGACTATTTCAAAGTGGATAGGCCACTGCATTCATTTCTGCTACTTACACCATGGCAAGCCAGTGCCTAAGGGCATTAGGCCACATTCAACCAGAGCTGCAGCCACTTCAGCAGCCTTTCTCAGGGGAGTACCAACCAAGGACATTTTAGAGGCTGCTACTTGGAGTTCAGTGCACACCTTTACCAAGCACTATCATCTGCCACTCTACTCTAAATCCAGGGTAGGCTTTGCCACTGCAGTTCTGCAGGGCCTCATAGCCACTCCTAATATTGTTTAGCTCCAGCCTCCCATCCATAGCTTTGGGACTCTACCCAAATGTAATGACTGCAACAGTGAAACATGAAGAACATAGTACAGTTGTGTACACTTACCATAAATGTAGATGTTTGAGTGTATTCACTGTTGCAGTCCAGGTTACCCACCCGCCATCCCCCTTTCTTCTGATGGAACCTACCTTTCCTTCTCTGATTTATACAACCTATGTGGTGTATTTGCTTGTAGATGAAGGTAAAGTTTATATTGGTGCATGTATTTATATGGATATAAATTTTGGCTACCCTTTTATGGGGCACCTGACATCTGGGGCAAGAAAAACTAAAGAAAATGGCATCGGCTGCATGCTTTATACCTCTGACGACTTGACATCATGGAAGAGGAGACAGCAACCGACGCAGGACCCAAGACTTTGAAATTCAGGCTGACTGAGGGCAACCTGCCAGCAGATTACCCTAATGTAATGACAGCAACAGTGAATACACTCGAACATCTACATTTATGGTAAGTGTACACAACTGTACTTTATAGCCATTATCTTGAAAGCATCCGCAAGCAGATTCAGAATGTATTTAAATATAAACCACATCCCAAATCTTGTTTTGAACCTTATTTTGTACTTTCTGTTCTCCTGCCAGACAAAGAAGCCTCACAGCTTGCACATTTTTGCAAAGACAGTAAGTCGGGACAAACATGATTCACATTAACCATTGGCTATGTTTTAGTACATCTGTCACTAGTACTACTTTCTGATTGAATGAATGTTTATTCTGGGACTGCCTTCTTTCAAGTTACTAAAGTGCCTGGTGTTGTTCTCTTAGTATTACACAAACAAGTTGAAAAGGACATGTGGTAGATGTTATGGTATGTTATGGTAGGTAACATTTGAGTTACAGTCTCCAAGTGGCATATTGTTTGTATTGTAAGAAGGATTTTTATAAGTAAAAAGAATGGCTCCAAGCATGATCACATCCACCGTGTACCGATCTTCGCTTCGCAAGCTGTTTGGCTTGTCATCGCTGTGCTTCCAACAAGCTGCTGGATGTGGCAGTCAGAGCGACGTGAATGGTGAGAAGTGCTGTCCGAGGAGCAGATCATCTGCCAAGTCCACAGCTTGAGCTAGGCAGGCTCCACAGTAGCAACAACAGCAGGCATTGCAGTTGCACTCTGCCAAGAAAAAGGAGGAGGTAGTAGGGGTACCGGGCAAGTTGTACTCCTCTGCCACTGCCAAAGTGGATCATAAAAGCTATCTGTGGGCGAGGTGCAATGAGATGAAGAGACTAGTACAAGGTAAACACTGTGTGGGGAGAGTAAGATGTTTATTAGACACTGTTATCCTTTTTATTAGTTTATTTATGCTAGCTTGATTATTGAGTTGATGTCCTTATCCTTTTCTTCAGAAAACTGACCAGATTTGTTAAGTAAGAGTTGGATGAATAACCCGTCAACTCATTTGCTTAAGAATTCTAGACAAAGACCGAAATAGTTGAGGGTGGTGTGACAAAGGCCCAATATCATGGACGAGTTTTAAATATTATTTTAATTCACTAGAAAAGTTAACTGAATAACATGTTTTATATCAACATGTGTTTTATGAACAATACGCGGTATTAAACGCTAATATCTGACATTATCGACTTGTAGTACTCCGTTATCAGAAAAAAAGAAGAAAACATTTGAGGTTACATTAGGACTATTTGACAGGTATTGCCATTGTACTTTCCCTTGCTGTAACCCCTTGACTTCAGGATTAAGTTGATAGTTTTTCGTAGTCCCAGTCTTGGCGGGTAATGAATTCTGTTTAATTTTAGTGTATGTCTGTGATCAGAAATCTTGAACAACTTGCCTATGGATGTCAAAAATTAAAAATTAATTGAAATTTAAAAAGAAAAACACTCCTTAAAGATCTCCAATTTATTCTGAGACTGAAATAGGTTCAATGGGATCAGTGCTATACCCCGGCTAACCAATTAAAAATAAAACAAACCTGTTGTTTGGGACTTGTGCACACACTACAGAACAGAATGCAACTCCTCAGAAGCTATGGCATCCTTCCACAACTCAAATGAAAATGTCACTCTGCAGTACATTTTGTGCAATCTCTCTTGGCAGGAGTTATGACTACTTCAGACGCTCCTTTGGAAAACAGTGCTGCCAGGTACAGCAAATCCAAACATGTCATCCTGGTACTTAGTCTAAAAAGTGCAGACAATGCCGTGAAAGGCAAACTTCCGTCTTACAGTACACTACTGGTGAAAGACACTTGGTAGAATACATGTGGAAAGAAATCCTAGAATTAAAGGCTTTAGTTGACAAAGGACTTTTTTACTGCATTATTTTCAGTGTTGTTCCAACTCTGCTCAAAACAAAGGCATTGTTCCGGTTTCCCTAAACTAACTGATGTGGCAGTACCAAACAAAAGACTCCTGCATTACAGAAACTATAAAACAATCATAAAATGCAGAAGCGATCAGTCCTGAACAGCAAAAAGTCAAATCCAATGACGTTTAAAAAGCTACTTTATTATACAACAGATAGCTTTGTATTTTCATCTTGCATGAGACTTCATCAGAACCAACACAGAAGTTTACAGTCTGCCAACCCCTTCCCAAAAAAAAAAAAAAAAAAAATCATGAATGGAAGCCATACTCCCTATAAATAGTTTAGAGTGGACATGCTCAAGAAAAGAAACAGTAAAATGTTCCTCATCGCACTTCCACTCCACATATGGCAGAGCATATTAAGTACATACTGCCCATACTCACAAAATTTAATTTTTTCATCTACAGTGACAGAAGAATTTATGCAAATTTAACTGCTTACATTTTTTAGTTTATTACTTTAGGAAACACTGACATTTAAAAAGGTATTGAGTGAAAATCAATGTGGAGAAGGAATTGAGAGTGGCTGTGTCCAGTTTGATTCCAAGATTTGAAAAAATGTGCAGTGATCAACAGGCTCATCCATCCCACTAATTATAATTAGTTGAATTTGTTCAATTACATGTTTTTGTGATCTTAAATACCTGTGTTATTAATTTGTTCAATTACAATTACATTTTTTGTGATCTTAAATACGTGTGTTATTTATTTTTACCTAACTAACCTTTTTAAGTAAAAAAATATATATATTATTTCGCAAAGTATACTTGTTTGAATTTGACGAGGGGGGGTGCCTTGTGAAAACCTGGATTCAACAAGGGAGCCGAGAATTGAAAAAGTTTGGGAACCACTGTATTAAAGAATTATTTTTAGGCAAAAAAAAACTTTTCTTATGAAACATGGCATTACTTTTCCTTTCATCACATTTAGAACCATCAAACATAGATTTTAACATTAAATTACGTGTAAATGTTTTCAGTTCAATAATATTTTCTGTTACAGTCATTGCAGTTGAAGGTATAAATGTCGTACCTTTATTCAAGAGTTTTTCTTCTGCTGGTGATAAAAGTTTAGTGGAAATGTTCCATGTCAATGATTGCTGTTCTGCTGCCACATTTTCTTCAAAGTTAAGCCTTTGTCGCTCTCCAGGGATGCCTTCCTCTTCATTTTCCCCCTGCTGTAAGAGCGTTTGTGAAAAGACGGGTTATTTATTGGATAGGAAAGATTCATTCTTGAATTAAAGACATTATTGTCATTATTTAGTGTATTACAAGAAGGAATAATTGGATTTAAAACAGTATCAGACGCACCATGTTTCTTCCATGCTCCCCCATTCACCTCCACCACTTCTGAGGCCTCTCTGATGATGCTACTAGATTCAGAAGATGTTGAGGGAGCTTCCTGATTGAGTGCCGCTTTTGTTAAAGCGGCAATGTTATCATTCATTAAAACGGCAACATTATTTATAACAGAAGTAGCAATCTCACTTGTAGTTGAATTCCTTGGCCAGGAAAACACTTTCCCCATAGAAATGTCCTGCATATCCCTACAGATTTTTTTCCTTTTGTATGTCAGAAGTTGTTCATATAGAGAAATGGTTTCAGTGACATAATCTAGTTTAGAGTCAATAGTGGTAGCAGGATAATGTTCATAAAGCTCCATTTGCTTCTTGTTAATGCTAGAAATTAGTGCCTGTTCCTCTGGTTGAAAATGCTCAATTAACAGGCACATATAATTAAAACTGGTGTCTACCTACAGTGCCAGTGATGTAGCTTGTGATCCATTTCATCAGGAACAGGTACTACCTACAGTGCCAGTGACGCAGTTTGTGATCCATTTCATCAGGCACAGGTGTCTACCTACAGTGCCAGTGACACAGTTTGTGATCCATTTCATCAGGGAGAGGTGTCTACCTACAGTGCCAGTGATGCAGTTTGTGATCCATTTCATCAGGGACAGGTGTCTATCTACAGTGCCAGTGATGCAGTTTGTGATCCATTTCATCAGGGACAGGTGTCTACCTACAGTGCCAGTGACACAGTTTGTGATCCATTTCATCAGGGAGAGGTGTCTACCTACAGTGCCAGTGATGCAGTTTGTGATCCATTTCATCAGGGACAGGTGTCTACCTACAGTGCCAGTGACCAAGTTCAAGCAGCATCCAGGCAGTGAGAATCTTGCAGAAAAGAGAGTAATGAGCAAACAAAGGCCTGCAGTACTTTGTAGGGGAGGTAAGATTTACCACCACATAGGCACCCTGGATGGCAGATAGCTAAGGCCTAGATGGAGGGTCTTGCTCAAGAAATTACTCTGTGATGAGAGGAAACTTGAGTTGTGAGTAGAATTGATGACCTTTGAACTTCCCATCCCATTGCCTTTCCATCACAAGAACGTGTTTATGTGGAGGAATGAATGAGCCATTGTGGACTGTAGGGAAGGATGCACTTCAAATGTACAAACATGACATCCAGTGAAGCATATATGCATATTTTGGGGAGTGCTGTTAGCTGACTTCATTTGGCTGACATTTATCTGCATTTTTTTCTTTGTTTTTGTTATTACAAAGTAAATTTATTGTATTTATTTATTTATTTATTTATATATGTTGACCGGGAGTGTCCGACTGGACGCAAGTACATTTTCAGTGGAGGCCGGGGAGAAAAGCTCCACAGTTAAAATAAACAGACAGTATGGATTACATAGTGATTAACAATTTACATAGCAGTAAACATTTTTAATACATCATGAGGATCTACATAAAAAACATGACTATCATTGTTACACAATTTTTAGAGATGTATGTAGGTAATCTGTAAAATGGCTGTACACTGGCTATTCATGTTAATTTGATTCTGTAAAAGCAAGAGCATAAATTGTTACTAGAGATGAACAAGTGAATGTCATCTCTCTAAAGCAAGTATTCAAACCATACAGATAGAAAGGGGTCCAAATAGAGAGATGATAAGTTGGCAAGCAAAGGAGAGTACTGTTGCTGAAACTGAATTTATCCTCAAGTCTTGGTGAGTACCTTCATGAGGTGGACCCTGTTTTTCACGAGATCTCACCAAGATGGCACTGATATATAGACTGTATTTTCTATAGCATATATCATGGACAGAAGTAGGTCAAGAATTAAGAAAAAGATAGCTGGGTGCAGAAGACCCAGGATAAAAAAGTGCCCAATCCTGGTAGGCACACTGGTGCCAGGACTGGAAAAAATAGTGTAGAATCCTCAAAATACAGAAACATTCCTACAATGGGGCCAGGCCCAGGGGGAGGATGCCCCCCCCCCCCACCATGTCGAAGGAAGTAACAGTCCACAAAAACCACAAAAACTGATAGGCCAAAGAAAAGCCATAAAGACAATAGAGTGGACTAATGAAGATAAGAAAGAAATTATGCATTGTTACTATTATGCAAAAAGCTCAGAATTTCCAGACACAAGATATACAAAAAGATTAAGAGAGAAATTAGAGGAAAGAAAAATACTTTCACAAGAAAAACTGTCAGAAGCTTCAAATAAAAATCTGTGTTCATTAATACAACAGATTTGTGAAAAACATTATGTAGACCAAGAAACTTTGACCTGTTTGGAAAAAGAAGCAACTGATGAAGTGAGAACATATAAACAACAAAAGCTAGAGATTTTTGAAAAGTATAAAAAAGAAATATGGACATGGGAAAGAAAGAGAGATTTGATATTGTGCAATAGTTATGCAAAGTTGAAAGCCAAGTTAATCACTATAAAAGGCAGCCCTAAAGATATTGGAAGAGAAATAGGCATCCAGATATGGAAAATTTCACACTAAAAATAATATCACAAAGAGGGAATGTAAAAAAGAAGATTAATAAAGTAGAATTAAAACAATAGAAGTTGAAGTTATGGAATGCCTGTGAAGTGAAGAATTTGGTATAGAACGTCTAAAACAGGTTACAGCACAGCATGATGGAACAAGTCCCCAAAGTAAGGAGAAACAGGAAGCTCAGGAGACATCTGAAGAAAAAATATAGGCATGGGAAATAAAGAGATTTATTATGGTATAATATTTATGCAAAGAAGAAAGCAAAACTAATCAATACAAAAAGAGCAGCACCAAAGTTATTTGAAGAGAAATACAGGCAAAGGAATCCGGACATGGAAACTTTATAATACAAAAAATAAGAAGACAAAGAGGAAAAGCAGAAAAGGAGATTAGAAATGGAGAATTTAATGAAACAGAAACGGAGGTTATGGAGTACCTGCGAAGTGATGGATTCAGTGTAGAGAATCTAACTCAGAAAGCACCACAGGAGGATAGAGCTAATGGACATCCAAATTAAGGAGAAACCAGTGGAACAGGAAGCAATAGGTGAGTTGCCATTTGCAGATATTTTGGAGCCTTACACAGGAAACCATTATAAACATTCACATGAAGCTGGACAGCAAGGGAAGGAACAGGAAACTGTGGCAACTCTGACGTAGTCAATGTTGAGGAGTAATAGGCCAGTAAGTTCCCATATGACAGAGCAATGGATGACACAGGATGAAATTGAAAAGAATGTGTCACAGGAAGATGCTATATAACTTTCTATAGAATGCCCATAAGAAATGAAGAATAAAAAATGTGCCCTCAGTTTAGAAGAAAATGAGCTAAGAGAAGAGTTGCTTGACTTAATAGAGATAGCTGGACATATTAAGATTAATGAAAGAAACAGACTGCAGAAGGTTAATAAAATCCAAAATGTTACAAGTTTGATAAAACAAATGAACACAGTAATTAGGACTGTTCATAGAGATCCATGCGATATAACAGAAGTAAACAGGATATATTACTGTGCAGCTAAATTAATAACAGATAAAGTTCTACCACAAGAACACAGGGGAGTAACAGAAAGGAAGGGGAGAAATTGAATACCATCATGGAAGTATTGAATAGAGAAAAATATAAAGCAATTAAGAAAGAAGTGTCACTGTTAGAAGAGTATAGAAGAGGGAACAGATCAACAAAAATACTCAGAAAGATAGATGTGATAAAAGCAATGCGTAATATTAGAGCACATCAAGATCCGTCATGCACTATCACAAATAAACTAAATATCTCAGCACAGGCGGAAGAACTTAGACGATATGCAATTAAATATAAAGGAAAAGGAGAAGACAAGCAATTTATTGATGACCCTCAAAAAGTTTTATAGAGAAATGAGAAACAAGGCAAAAGGAATTGAAAGACCACCCAAAAAAAACAAGAAATAGATATATTTTGGATAAGTATTTACGAAGATCCTGCAGAACATAACAAAGATGCTAAATGGACAGAAGAAGTAAAAGAAAGAATAAGAAGTTTAAAGGTACAGGATATGAAATGGAATGAAGTAACAGCCAGAATGATTGAAACAAAGTTAAGAAAAGCCTCTAATTGGAAATCCCCAGGCCCAGATGCAGTACTTAACTTCTGTCTAAAAGTATTAACATCTCTGCACAAAGATTTAGCCATGAGTAAGAACTATTTATATGTGCACTCCGAACAGACACCACCCTGGATAACAACAGGAAAAACAATGCTCCTATTTAAGAGTAAACCTGCAAGTTATCCTAAAAATTATAGACCGATAACTTGCCTTCCGACAACATATAAACTATACACTGGAGTTGATGTTGGTAGAGTTTATAGTCATTTAGAAGAAAACTCAGTTATGACAATAAAAGAAAGTCATTTGGAACAAAGGATCATTTGTTGTTAAAGTCATAGTGGAGAACTGTAAAAAGGGGAAGAATTTATTTATGGCATGGACTGACTACAAAAAAGCATTTGATAGTATCCCACATTCACGGATAAAAGAGTCGTTAAAAATGTATAAGATACACCCTACACTGATAAATTATATCACAGTGACCATGAAACAGTGGCAAACCATTTTGCAGTTAAGCCATGATAAAGGACAAATTATTATTCCAGGGATAAAAATCCAAAGGGGAATATTTCTGGATGAGTCTCTGTCACCGTTGTTTTTTTCCTTGCCCTTATCCCATTAAGCTGACTGCTTAACTGATTAGGTCATGGCTATAATTTGGATCCCAGAAAGCAAGAAAGCATAAAGTCAAAGTAAACTTTATTGTCATACAGATCAACACAGAGGAAACAGTGCGTGTCACTGCATGAAATTTCGATACTCAGACTCGTACCATAAGAATTATAGTTTACAGAAGGAAGATTAATAATAATTTAAAAATACTGAAATAAGATACTAAAAATAAACACAATAAAGTATAAAGTGTAAAGTGAGCTATGTAGATAACAATGACATGTTGCACATAAATAATGTTTGTTTACCCATTTAGCAGGTTAGGCTATGGGTTTGTTGTTCAGCAGTCTGATAGAGACTTCTCATCTTCTCTTTGTCGATTTAAAACTGTATAGGTCATCAGATGAGGAACTGAAAGCACAACTGCAAGTAGTCAAAATCTTGTCAGATGATATAAGAATGTCATTTGGTGTTGATAAATGTGCAAAATCAACCTTTTAAGCAGGAAAGTTGCAGCACCAAGAAAACATCAGTTTAGGACAATAATGTGATATAAAAGAACTTGAGCAAGAGAGAGTGTATAAATATTTTGGAATTGATGAAGGATCAACAATAAAACATGAACAAATGCGAATAAAACTTAGTAAGGAATATTTTAGAAGACTTAAATTAATCCTGAAAACAGCATTGACATCTAGAAACAAAATTCAAGCTATAAACCAATTTGCTCTTCCGGTCCTAACTTAGAGTTTTGGTGTGATTAACTGGCCCCAGAAGGTGTTGGATAGATTAGATAAGAAAACAAGAAGGATGCCTCATGCTCAACAAATGAATTATAAAAATCAGTGCATGCCAAAATTATATATTCCCTGTTTCGAAGGAGGAATGGGCCTCCTTGAAACTGATTACATGTATAAATCTGCAATTGTGGGACTGCATACATATCTGCTGACCTCACAAGACCCAAACATAGTGAACGTTTTGAAACATGAGGAGTATAAATCTAAGATGACTTCTTTTCTTAGTCTAGCAGAAGAATATTGGTGTCAAGTGGGGATGGAAATCAAACCAGAAATAGATAAAATTCAGGCAGCAACTAAATGTGCCAAAAAACAAAAGAAAGAATCTAAGATGAAGGATCAAATCAGAAATGTGGAAAATGCATAAATATAGTTGCAAGTATGGAAAACTTCTGAAAGAACCTCATGTTGATCAGGATCGAGCTCAGCAATGGTTAAAGAGAGGCAAATTCAAACCAAAAGATGAAAGGTTACTATAGGCAGCCCAAAATAGTGGGCTACGTATATGTTGGTTTACAAAGTCCATTGAACATGTGGGAGAAACAGTTAAACGTAGGTTTTGTAAAACAGAATTGAAAACAGTTGCACATCTTGTTGCTGGTTGTGACATACTAACGGCAGAAGGACTATATACTGAAAGGAATAATAATGTGGGAAAACTGTTGCACCGGGGATTGTGTAAACATTATGATATTGAAGTGGCTGAAAAACACTGGAAACATGAGCCACAAAGCATCATAGTAAATTCTACATCACATGAGATCACCCATTATCAACAGTTCAAAGGACAGATGTGAGAAAACCAGATACAGTAGTCCATGAAAAGAAGACAAAAGTAGCATTGATCATTGAAATCACTACGTCCAATGACTACAGTGTCTTGCGTACAGAGGCACAAAGTCATAAAATATCAGTATTTGCAGTCAGAAACAAGAACAATGTGGAAGAAAGATACCCAAACATTTCCAATAACAGTAGGAGCAATGGGTCTTATAAAAAAGAATCTACAGTCGTACTTAGGTAACTTTGTACGAACTGCAGAAGGAGACATTACTGGGCAAATTGCGGGTTCTACGAAGAGCACTTCTGGCTGACATCAAAGATTGAAACAGTACTAATTTCATGAACTTTAATCGTACTTTGACTTAGGAATGAAGTCCATTCCCGTCGTGGTATTAGAAATCCAAAAGACTTACAAAAATTAAAAAAAAAAAAACAGAAAGAGAGAAATACAGAGGTTCTAAGCCTGACATTTGCAGGTAAACCAGAGAGAGGCAACTCTCCATGACAGCTAATAAGAAAAGTCTGCCTCTAGGAATATATTATAGTTTTCTCATCTTGCAAGAGTCAGATTCTTGAGCTCTGGGTCTAGAGCAGGCTCTAAAGAGGAGTTTCTGGGGAGTTACATGTCAAAGGTAAAAACATAAAAACGTGCTCGCACAGAGGTTCCTGGACTTTGTTAACACAAATGCTCTGGAACAGATAGTCTGCACCCCCATTAGGGGCTCTAATGTTCTGGACATAGTACTCACCAACATTGGAGGCCACTGTACTTCCCCATGTGTGATGTCCTCTCTGGTTAGGTCAGACCACAAATCAGACTTGCTTGAATTAACTACTGGATCTGACACCCTCACAGGAACAAAATTTATAAAAAAACTTTACTAAAGCTAACTATAGCCTACTAAGCAATGATATAAAAAGCTTCATACCACCCACAATCGCAGACATCAATGATCACTATGCAGAAATGTACACAAATGTCCTAAACAAACACTTAAGCAACTGCATAAACTCTGCCGTACGTGATCAGATCAAAACCAGGTCTTCCTGAAAAACAAGCCATCATGGTGGATGTCAGGTATAAACAGAGTATATAAAAGCAAGAGGGATATCACTCTGCAGAGGAAGAGTGCCTTCCTAAAGCTAAAGAAGTAAATCAGAAATCTTGTAAAGTCTTCTAAGGCAAATTATGAAACTAAAATCACTTCCATAGCCAAGGATAATCATAAGGCATTCTTTAACTATGTCCAAAATCTAAAAAGGAATGCCCTTCTATGTGCTGAACTGGTTGTAGATGGGATCATTCATACTACACTGTAAGATATTGCCAACCTGCTAGCTGACAGATTCAGCGCAAACTTCACCACCCTACTCCACCTACCATATCCCAAAACATGACCGACACTAGCTATCTGCCTAGTATCTATAGAGAACAGGTCATCTCTGCACTTATCAAGGCCAAAAACACAACCTCATTGTGACCAGATAATATCCCAGGTTGTTTACTAAACAATCTAACACAAGACTTAGCAGACCCACTTGGCATGCTCTTTAATCACAGCTTAAGAAATGGCTGTGTTCCTGTAGAATGGGGAACAGCAACAGTAATCCCCTTGCACAAAGGGGGGTGATCAACTGACCCTGGGAACTGCAGACCTATAAGTTTAACCAGCCTCATCTTCTAGGCCATGAAAAAAATTATCATGGACCTTATCAACAAGGACATAGGCAACCTCCAAACACTGTACCCAACCCAGTTTGGCTTAATTAAGGGCAGATCATGCTTATTAAACCTGGTAGACTTCTTTGAGAAAGTCACCAAAGCCATGGACGAAGGTAAGACAGTGCACCCTGCTTATCTCAACTTTGCCAAGGCTTTCAACACAATTCCCCACTCTGGCATCATTGAGAAACCCTCTCAGATAGGGATTAATCCTTACGTTACTAGATGGGTAGCCAGTTGCCTCACAGGCAGAACACACTGTCAAAACTGGTGACTCCACCTCCAGCACTAGACCTGTCACCAGTGAAGTACCACAGAGATCTGTGTTGAGGCTCTTACTGTTTGACATCTATTTCTCAGAAGTCCAGGCCAAAGTAGATGGCTTTTGGCTCAACAAGGTTGCTGATGATTGAAAACTGGGAGCAATTATTGAGTCCCCCAATGATGTCAACATATTACAAGAAGGGCTAACACAAACAAATGATGGTCTAAAACTAAATGCAAAAAAGGCATTATGATTCCCTTAGGCAAAACGGAATTCCCAACAAATTACAATATTGACAGCACCCCCCCCCCCCCCCCCAGAGTTACAACCCAGTGGTGCAAGACTTGGGAACACAGGTTGATAGCAATCTGAACTTTGACCACAGTGGTAAGAAAAGCCTTCTATGTAGCGCACCTCATAAAAGGGCTTAGCATCCAGGTCAAGGGATGTTATAGCTCCACTGTACTTGATCCTCATCAGACCACTAATAGAGTGTAATGCACCCTTTTGCATGTAAATCACCAGAGATGTGCAGCAGCTGGAAAGACCACAGAGGTTTCTCACTAAAAAAATATAAGGACTCCAAACCATGACTTACATGGACAGGCTGACAGCCCTGTCACTTTACTCTGTATATTATAGGCTGCTGAGAGGTGACTTGTGCCTGGTCTACAGGGCAATCTCCAACCCTTCCTTAATGGAAATGCTGCATACCCACAAGTCAAATGACACAAGAGTCACTTGCTCTAGGGATTTCAACCTAACTTGTGACTTTAACAGAACATGCTGAGGAGAAAGATATGTCTCCCACAGACTCCCGCTTCTCTGGAATAGACTTCCTATTCACATAAAACAGAGCTCCTCACTGACCCTAATCATAAGCAACCTAGATAACTGGATGGGAGAGAAAAATGTGCCCCTGGGGTGGCACCCATGTCCCTCATGGGCAGGGGTAGCCTGTGTTGATCACAGACTCACTCTGTGCATAAATTCATTCTGACAACTACCCAAAAAGAACAAATGGTAATACTTGGTATGAATATGGCTAGGCTAGTAAAGGCTGTAGGCCAACTAGCCTAGTAACCTTCTATGAATCTATGAAGAGGAAGGCAGCCTGGATGGTGTTTTGAAACTTGAAAAAGGGATATGAGCTATTGGCCAGAAAAGGAGAAACTAATGGAATTACCCTGTATGTTTGGTAATGTGTGTTGAAGGGAAAATGCTGGTATAGCTAAGTACTTCTTTACTGGCCAACTTTGGGAAAATCTGGAGTAACAGTCTGAAGAAATATTGAGATTGTGCTGACTGAAAAGAAGCCAGACTGAACTGATTTTTGGAGGAATCTGTGTGCGTTGTTGTAAACAGACTGGATTTTCTGCACTTGCATTTGCAGCAGCATTTGTTAGAAAAGAATCTGTTAAAACTGACTAAAGTGTATTTGTGACTGGGCTTCTTAGTGTTACTCCCCATAAATTTTGCAAGAAGGTAATTTTATGTTCAACTTTCTAATCAGCCTTTGTAAATTAAAACTGAAATTCTAGCTGTAGAGACTGTTTTACTGCAACCACACAAATTATTAGAGTAAATATATCTGTTATCTCCCTTTCTCTCTCTCTCTTTATATATATGAGTGTGTGTGTGTGTGTGTGTGTGTGTGTGTGTGTGTGTGTGTGTGTGTGTGTGTGTGTGTGTGTGTGTATATATATATATATATATATATATATATATATATATACAGATATATGTGTGTATATATATATCAAGACTCAACATTCAAATGCAGTGAGGCATTTTTATATGTCAAGGCTAATTCCCATCAATTTCTGTTTCCTGTTCTAGCCTGCAGGATATACCTTAAGCTATGTGTATATAATAATATTACTTCCCTTGTGTTATCAGGAAATAGGGTCTGTATCACTTTGTTGAAGGTTCATTACCATGAACCTTCGTTCACACGAACCAAATACAGTGAACATTCACTTCAGCAAATGTTCACTACAACAAACAACTTACCCCGGGAAAGGAACAGGTTGCTCAGCATTCCGAATGTCACACAAAGCACAGTATTTCAAACCCACCCAGGTGGGAGGCTGCACCCCACCCCACAACTATATATACCAAGTCTGACATCACAACATAGTGGGGGAAAAGGGCAAATTTCCGATGATGGCCAGCTTATTACTTTCCCTGGGTAAGTCGTTCTTTGAAGAGAACACTCACTGTATTTGGTTTGCTGAGCGAAGGTTTGCCATAATGAACCTTCGACAAAGTGATATAGACCCCAAGAAATATTATACCTGAGATTAGAATTAAAATTAAAAGAAGCAAGTAGGGGTTAACTTTTCTGTTAACACTTAAGTTAAAAGTACATATGAAAGCATGACAGCTAATTGACAGACAAGTTTGTGAAGTGCACTCTTGTCCAGAATTGAAGGAGGGCAGGCAAAAAGCATGTCCCTTATAGTTTTTGCAATCAACATGGTTTGATGACACAGTTTTAATCTGCAGTGGATCTGACAGTGGATACTGGTTAGCATATGGCATCATGGAGGGGTGTACAAGTACCATATTCCATAGTAATTCTTTGGGTATCAGCTAAGACTGCTCTGATATCTGCTGAAGAGACCATTAATAGTAAGAAACATGCAGATCTCACTAAGTACACAGCATTTCTAAAATATAATGCATTAGTCTGAAGGATGTACAGGGGTGTGTGGAAGTAGAAATATATTTTTAGGAGAAAGGAAAGGTTGGAAAATAAATTTAAGTTAAGGGGAAAGTTTACATCTTACTCATTCATTCATTCTCGGATGTCCACTGTGCCCTATTCATTGTCAAACAGGATGAGAGACTATCCCAGGACTGACTGGGTGTAAGGCAAAGATACTGTGGGTGGGACACTGTTCTGTTGTAGGAAGCATAGGCACAGTCACAGTCACAGACAGACACACACACACACACACACACACGTGTATGTGTACATGCAAGCATACAAATACAGAGAAGCAAAAACAGTCAAGCGTGCACAGTCGCTTACACATTACATGTATACCTGTGGGCAGTTTGGATTGCCACTTGACCTATTGCAGTGTTTTGGGGATGTTGGAGAAAACCAGAGAACTTGGTGTAATGTCATATGAACACAAGGAGGATATAGCAACACAACATAGAGCCCGTCCCAGTTGGGAATGTACCAGAGCACCTGGAGTAAACCAATATAAACATAAGGAGGATATGCTGACACAACATACAATGCATCAAGTTGGGAATGTACCAGAGCACCTGGAATAAACCCATATGAACATAAGGAGGATATGCTGACACAACATACAACACATTAAGTTGGGAATGTACCAGAGCACCTGGAGTAAACCAATATGAACACAAGGAGGACATAGCAACACAACATAGAGCCCATCCCAGCTGGGAATGTACCAGAGCACCTGGAGTAAACCAATATGAACATAAGGAGAATACACTGACACAACACAGAACACATCCCAGGTGGGAATGTACCAGAACACTTGGTGTAAACCCATATGAACATAAGGAGGATATGTCGACACAACATACAATGCATCCAAGATGGGAATGTACCACAGTACTTGGCATAAAGCCATATGAACATAAGGAGAATATGTAGACATAACATACAACACATCCCAGTTGGGAATGTACCAGAGCACTTGGTGTAAAGCCATATGGACACAAAGAGGACATGCCGACACAACATACAACACATCCCAGATGGGACTGTACCACAGCACTTGGTGTAAAGCCATATGAAGATGAGGACGATATGCCAACCCAACATAGAACACATCTCAGCTGGGAATGAACTGGAGAACCTCGAGCTGGGACATAGCAACAAATTGCTCTACCACTGTGCTGCCCAGATTTCTGATTTAGTCAGGAAAAATGTCCATAGTGAGTAAAAAAATATATGAAGTTCCCTGCCATAAAAGGTGGTATTTTTTTCTTTTATGGGGTTTTTATGAATAGACGATATAGGCGGTAGCATATGCTAGGCAAAATACATATAAGGGAAGCAGGTTTGCAGAAATTAAATGCATTTTTGGAGTAGACAAAATAGGTTATGTCCTTCTTACACTGACTCTGAGAGTATGTGAGTGTGTGTGTGTGTGTGTGTGTGTGTGTGTGTGTGTGTGTGTGTGTGCGTGTGCGTGTGCGTGTGCGTGTGTGTGTGTGTGCATACTATTTGTATCTGAATGTGACAGAGGCAGTGCATCCCATCTGACCAAAAAGCTTACCTAGTATCACCAGTAAAATATCTGATGATGATGATGTAATTCTGGCAAAAAATCAAATGGATGTAAATGTAAAGAGTAACTGTAATAACTTTTTTGTACTATTTTCTTTTCCTCAATACATCAGAACACTCCAGCATCCAAACCTGCTCCAGTGTCTGGCACAGTGTACAGAAGTCACTCCCCACCTACTCATCATGGAGTTCTGTCCACTGGTAAGTTCCCAGCAAGTAAACATGCCTGTATTCAATATGTGTTCTTCTGGAAAAAAATAATAACCCCAAGATAACAAGGTAAAAGAAAAAGTGTTCTCAGTCCTGCAGATGAAGTTATTTTTAATCTATTATATTTGAAAGATTGATATAACTAAGGAGAAATGTTTCTGACTAATCTTCAAATTTAATTATTTCCATAAGTATTGTTCTAGTTATGATTGTTTACCAGAAAACCCACAGGTAATGAAAAACACACTAGTTTGCATGTCTGGTTTATGCTAATTGAAGACTATAAAACAAGTTTGCAGTTTTCTTAATGGGAAGGAGCACCATGGGGACCATAGAGGTATAAGCCAGTGGGTAGAGAAATGATCAGTCATGGTGTAGCAAGTGATTCCTGCCTGCCATCAGATGATGTGCCCCTCTGTGTGTTGTGCCTCTGGTCTATGTAAACGCATGAGTTTCCATTCCTCAGTCTATAGCTGTTTCCAATCATAAAATTGACTGAGATTTTCACTTATCACAGTCACAGACTGATGTCTCAACAGAATTAGAGCCTAGTGACATTATATTTACAAGAGCGCATTATTTAATTATTTTACCCCCTTCCAGATTAGTTTTCATCTGGATTTCTGTCAGCATGATAGTTTAGGATTTGGAACTGAATCAGAAAGAGAACAGAATGCTGGACTTTCCACAGTGGAAACTTGATGTAAAACTTTTTGTAATAAACCGGTAAGTAAAAAAAAAAAGTATCCCTCTTAAATTTTTTTTGAAACAGGCATGATGTGTACTTCTACGATAGTTTTATATGCCACTGACTTTGCTAACTTGTCAGTGTAAAACAGCAGTTAACTGTATGATTTGGTCATGGTTGCTTAAAGTTATCATATCTAGTTCCATTTGGAAAGAGCATATATGGCTCATGACAGACTAAAGCAGCATGTTAGGATAAAGATTGCAGTCATGACCTGTTGGACCGGGCGGTGAGATATTTGAAATACTTTCTCAAACTAAACAGCTGTGCAGTAACTGTCACACAGTTCTCCGACCTGTCTGCTTTGTCAGTGTTGTTCCACAGTAAAGCTGACTTACTAGATATTTGTATTTATAGTAACAATGTTTAAGTTTATTGTAAAGTGGCCTCTGCTCACTCCATGTGCTGTGTGTTTTATTTTAATCTGTCAGTAGCTGTAACTTTCTTGTACTATTTGCTTCACTTATGACCATAACGCAATAACAACTGACTATGAAGCCTTTGATCCAAACTCCATACCTAAAACTAACTTTGTATCCAATGTACTGTAAACAGACTTGGATGGGGCATACTGCAGGTCACTTCTATTGTCCTTGAGTCATTACTGAACACCTGTCAGCTGATCACTGCTTCTCGGTTATTTTAGCTTATTACCTTATTACTGTGTCCCTTTGTGTTCTAGACAGGTAATGGTGTGCTTTTGCCCCTTGCCTTGACCACACATCTGCAGAGAGAAGGACAACAATGTACAGAACAATATGCTTTATTTTTGCTTCACTAACCTCATGTGACCTGTATTGCAAAACACAGATGCATTTGGTTATAAACTACTATATTAACTTTCACATAGGAGGGACTAGATTTACAGTAAGGTAAGCTTTGTTTATGCTTTTATGATACTTCCACTGAATGCTTGAAGGTAGCTTCTCTCAATTTGTCATTTTGAACAAAAATCTCAGTGCTCTGACTTAGCAGTAAGTCAGACTGTGATTGGTCAGTTTTGGAAGGCAAAGGGGGTTTTGCTGTTCATTTGTAATGCAGTGTATACATAAAGCATGGATTTTATTATCAGTGTTAATATTAATAAGAATTACTGCTTGCTTATAAGCGTTTACATTTTTAGTACAACCCCCCCCCCCATTCTAACTCAGCTTAATTTGTACATGTTTTTGGGACACATGAGGTACCCTGCTCCAAAATGCCAGTAAGACTAATACACAGATGATTCACTGCAGATCTTAATTTATAGTAACAAAACCTCTTGGGGAAGTTTGTGTACAAATGTTTCAAGTGATAATAATAACAGTACATTAACAAACAAAGGCATGCTAGACACAAATATAAAACTTAATTGTTAGAGCAAGTGCTTTATCCACAAGATCCAACACCAACAAAATTGCTTCTTGCAGTTTATGACAGCTTATGAATTTAAAAATGTACACAACAGGGAGTTCACAAGCCAAGTGGTAGAGCTAAAAGGTGTCAAATAAAACCAGCTTAAGAAGAATCCTAGTAAATATTGAATATTAAATGATTAAACAAGCAAGTGCAGCCCGTTCTTGGTCCTGTAGCCAACTGCTGCCATTGTTGGGAGCAGGGCCACATCACCTATATGCTACTGGAACGAACAGCTATCATGCTTTATTTATATATTTACTTTTTTTTATTTATTTTTTTTTTTAAAGAAAAAGTGAGATTGGGTGATGAAGTAGGATTTTTATTTTCATTTCTTGAAATGAAGGAACTCTAGTAGCAGCTGTGAGTGGCGGTTTACAATCACAATGTTGAAATGGATTCGGTTGAATCCACTTCAACGAAGTCTGGAGGACGAACGGTGACAATGTTGAACCTGACATTGTCGAAGTACAAATCTCTCCCCTATCTTGACCCATGTTAGTGCTTGTTCTGAGGTTGAATTCAAGACATATTTTGACAATGTTGGAATTTGATATTGTCACGTTCGCGGATGTGGGTCGATGATGCCATCATTCAACCAAGTCTGCTTCGACATTGCCATAGTAAACCGTGATTGGAAACTTTTATTTCTCTGTGATTAAGTGAGGTTGTCAGCCTTAATCCTGAATTAAAAGTAAGAAATATTACATGAGAATTAAGTTATTACAAAAGGTCCCTATTATTTTTATTGTTTTAATATGTGCCTGCACATAGACAATTTTTGTTTTGTTTTTAAGTTAAAACAGCCATAAAGAGAGGTTTACTTGAATAACTGCACAGCTAAGATTCTGTTTTTCCAGTATGCTCTTGGTTTAAGTGACTGCATGCAAGAAAAAAAATGGAAACAGCTTTTTCACATAAATAAGCATGTTTCATACTTGTATTTAGCTTGGTCTAGATTTACAGAAATCCAAAGTTGGCTTCCTATCATTAATGGTGTTTAGTCTACATATGTCGAAAGTTGTTTTATTTGATGTGTATGAGTGCGGAGCCCCAGACGGGAGTTATTACATACGGGAACAAACTTTATTTTTAGCAGTAAAGTAAAGAAATAATAACAAGCAGCTTTGTAAACGATATGGTAAGTTGCCAATAGCCACAAAAGTAATAATCATTTAGTAAAAGCTACAGAAAAGACTCAACAAAGGTAGAATAAAAGACATCTTTCCTTAAGTACTAATATATATCATATTCCACTGGAAAAATGCATATGGTTTGTGTCAGCATTTGTACATTAAGAGATATGTGGCCATCTGTGGATAATACAGCAGACAGTATCAGATAAACACAATTAAGCAATTCATGTTACACTACACATTATGTTTTATAATAGCCTGTTCTTGTTTCACAAGTATTTTGTTCCTGGCTCAGTATTTCTGCATCACCTTCCTTTCTCACATTCAGGCTGTAAGTCCTGTGAACTCTGTTCATCTGAGAGAGGCATTATAGTAATGCATACAAGAAATATAAAATGTTCCTTGTGTAGCTTTAAGTTTCATTATTTGCATTCCTTGTATATACAAGATACAGTAAGCTCTGTGCATTTCATCAGTACCTGTTGATGTGAAGTTGTTCAATCTCGCCGTTTATTCTTACACATGGGTTTGGCTCTGAGTCGGCCACTTTACAAGCTGAAGATCTCATAGTAGCTCAAGACCAGGTCCCTATCCCATGATGCTGTCTGTCCTACCCCAGATCTAGTTTGCCGCTGCAACAGATCGGAGGTTGTCTGGAGAGCTCGGGACAGTTGTTTTATATTTATCTTCTTTTTGGCATATATTCTGCTGATAGTTACTATATTATAAAACAACTTTATATTTGTGCTGCTTTTGGGCTGCTTATAATTCTTTATTTAGCATTTGACGAGTTTCGTCCTTTTCATAGCGGTTGCTCTGAGACCTTTGGCCGCTCTTTAGTTAATCCCTATCCCCTTATACTACTCAATAGTGTGATTTAGTGTTATACATATTAATAGTTTGTTTTTAGTGCTATTAGAGTGCTTAGTGTTATTAGATAGGCGGCATGATTAGTTTGGATATATTATATATATATATATACTCTTATTGGATTGTCAGTTGTTCAGGGATCTGACAACTTAGAACTGTTCTGGAAGTTAGACTTCCAGTAATCTTTTTTTCCATAGTGTTACTGTTGTTTATGATATGTCTGACCATAAAGAAAAGCAGAAATCTGGTTTCAAAAAGTGTCCAAAATGCAGGCAGAAGATGTCCATGACGGACACCCATGTGAATTGTGTTTATTGTTTGGGGCCTGTTCACCTCCAGGAGGATTGCTCTATCTGCCATTCCTTCAGTAGTAGGGTTTTACTGGAGAGACGAAGGAAGCTGGTAGATAGAGGCTTATTGAAGCCAGACTTTCAGGAGTCCTTGGACAAGGATGACCAGACCTCCAAGTCATCAAAGGGGTCGAAGTCTTCTAAGGCATCTTCGGAGCCCAAGTCATCAGCACCAAGCCTTACTGTTAAGGTGCGGTTACCGACTTTGCAGTCTTTGGAGCCGTGCACCAAGCAAGTGTTTCGGAGCCGGTGCCTGGTCTTGGAGCTAGTCTCCGAAACCTTGAGGTCATCTATCCTTCAGTCAGTGGTGTCTTCAGTTCCTTTGACACATTCTTCGAGGACCCTCTCTGATGTGGATGTGGACCGGGTGGTGCAGAGGCTTCTCAAGAACCCAGCACTTGCTAAATTGTTATTGGCCTCAACCCAAACAGCCACAGGGCCTACGACTATTCCACCTGCTGTGACTACTCCTCTTCCGAGCTGAGCAGGGCCTTCAGAGCCAGGGGAGGAGGATCTGATGATTGTGGAGCCTTCGGAGTTGAGGCCTGTTCCAGTGCCCTCGGCTCCATCAACCCTGACTTCTTCAGTTCCATTGGAAGAGTCTGGGAGCCGACACTCTCTCATCGGTTCTGGGGGGAGAGTTGAACCGATGCATTGGTTCTGACCCTTCTTCTCGGGGCTTTGGCTCAGATGAGCTAGGCTCCGTCCTCTGGTTCAGAGCCCACTGTCTCGGCACCAGGAAGGTTGCCATCTTCTTCGGAACCGGCAGCTTCCTTGGGTTGGAGCAGTGGTGCCTTCGATGCTATGAGGAGGGTTATGTCATCCAAGACACACATGTCAGGTCCCTCCTCTTCCTCCCCTAAAGTGCCGCTTTCTGCCTCTACATCACAGGTGCCTGTGAAGCGTAGAGACCCGGAGCCTCAGGTAACCCCATCGGGTGACCCTTGCTCTACTGAGACCTCACCAGAAGTCCCCACTGATGAGCTTTCCAGGAAGAGACTTTGTAAGAGGAGGCATTTAAATTCCCCGCAGGAGTCTTTGACATCAGACACTGACTTAGAGGAATTGGAAGGGTCCCCACGGTCCCCCTCGGAGGATATCTCCTTTGCTGATATCCTGGAAGTCCTAAAGCAGAGGGGTGACTGGCAGTCCGTTAGCCCTACTGAGGATGAGTCAGTGCTCCTGAAGGCCTTTGGGTCTCAACCTTCCACTTCCTGGGTGACTCTGCCCTTCGACGAACTAATGGAATTGGTTGCTCGAGGGGCATGGGAGTCGCCTGATTCTATGGAACTAGTCCCTCGGAGGCCCAGCAAGTTTATCACCTCCCCCCAAGACAAGATGTTCCTCACTAAGGGTGTCCCGGTTGATGCCATGATGGTGGCGGCGGCCACCAAGAAAGAGATGTCAGAAACCTCTTCTACTGTCCATCCTCCTAATAGGGATTCCAGGATGATGGACAGATACGGGAAACACATCTTTAGTTCTGTGACCTTTGCTATGCGATTACTTAACTACTTGACTCATTTTACCCATCTTCAAAGGGATCTCCTAAAAGAGCTTGGAGATACTCTGCAGGGTAATACAGATGGAGCTGTCTCTGAGAAGGTGACAACCCAACTTAATACCCTTAACTCCATAGTGAACTCGTCCATGCGGCTCATTTCCTATGCAGCCAATGGTTCGAGTTGGGCAGCGGGTTCAGCGATAGCTCTGTGGCGACAGTCCTGGATGTGCTTATGCTCCTTTACGAAAGCCTTCAAGTCTTCCTTTGTCAACACCCCATTCAATGGCTCTTCACTTTTTGGGCATAAAGTCAAGGAGACTCTCACTAGGTGTGAGTAGGAGGGAAAGACTCTATCTGCCATAGGAGTCCATTTTACCACCCCTACTACGCCATACCCCAAAGGGCAGAAAGGTGGAAAAATGTGGTACCGAAAATCCCAAGGAGCTTTCCAAAACACATGTAGTGAATCCCCCTCCAGGGGCAGAAGAGAGGGTAATAATGGAAGACACCATCCCAGCAGCAGAGGGGGTCTGCAGAACCAGGGAGACAGGGATCAGTTCCTTGGTAAGCCCTGTCAGCGCTCCTGAAAGGAGGCCCAACTGTCCTACTCTGGAGGCGGTCAGGGGGTCGCTTGGCTTTGTATCCAGATGCCTGGCTGGGAATTACAACAGATTCTTGGGTACAAAGCATCGTTACCAGAGGTTACATCATTCCCTTTTTAGAAAACCCACCTGTTGGGAAAAAAATCCCAGACATTCCACCCAGTCTCAGGGATCAAGCAGTCATAGAAATCCAGAGGCTGCAGGAAAAAAGAGTCATCCAGCCAGTCCCAGCAGACCAGATAAGATCTGGAACTTACTCCAGATTCTTTTTAGTTCCAAAGAAGACAGGGGACTGGAGGCCTATTTTGGATCTGTGGAGACTCAACACATTTGTAAAGAAGGAGAAGTTCCGTATGGTCACACTTCAGTTTATTCTCCCATTCCACGGAGTGAGCGATTGGATGTGCTCTATAGATCTCAAGGATGCATACTACCATATCAAAATGGCCAGGCCATCCAAAGATCATCTGTGTTTCTGGCTGGGAGCCAGTCACTACCAATTCCAAGCACTGCCCTCTGGACTCACAACAGTCCCCAGAGTGTTTACCAAATGCATGGCAGTAGTTACGGCTCACCTGAGGCATCTAGGGTTCTGAGTGTTTCCATATCTGGATGACTGGCTCCTTACCACCGCCTCTTAAGCATCAACTAATTCTGTCCAGGGATCACACTCTCAATCTCTGCTCTCAGTTTGGCATTACTATCAATTTTGAAGAGTCTGCGTTGTCGCCATCGCAGCGTATATCATTTATCAGAGCAGAACTAGACACCACCACTGCCACAGTAAAATTGCCCCTGGGTAGAATAACCACCCTCCGAAACCAGGTCTCGGACATTTTGCAGAGAAAAAAAGTACCGGCCCATCAAGTATTGAAGCTACTAGGTACCATGGCAGCTACGCTCATAGCAGTTCCTCTGGGTCGTATGCACACGAGGATTCTTCAGTGGTTACTCGTCACCCAGTGGTCGTACCAACAACTTCCAGTGTTGTTCCTAATCATGATTATGGACTCTTGTAAGAAGGATCTTCTCTGGTGGTTGACCAACCAACAAATTACTTTGGGTCAACCATTTGTTTCTCCCCCCGCCATCAGCCACGGTGACCAGGGACGCTTCTCTGATAGGGTGGGGGGAGCTTTTTCAAGGAAGAACAGCCCAAGGCACCTGATTGGAGACAGAGTCACAGTTGCATATCAGTGTTGTGCAGCTGAGAGCAGTGCTTTTGGTGTCGCAGCACTTCCACGACTCTCTGCCTCTAGGGACTATTGCAATACAGATGGACAACATGTCTGTGGTCTGGTACATCAGCAAACAAGGGGTAACCAAGTTTTACCCCTGTGTCGAGAGGCCTTGAGAATTTGGCAGTGGGCAGTATCCACCGGGCACTTTCTGATAGCAATGCATATCCCAGGGAAATCCAATGTGATAGCAGACAAATTGAGCAGACCCATTCTGTTACCGCACAAGTGGTCTCTCAAAGACGAAGTTGCGGAAATAATTTTCCACAGATGGGGCCAGCCTTACTGCAACCTGTTTGCATCCCCCATGAATGCCAAATGCAGAAGCTACTTTGCCCTGAATCCCCCTCTGGGGGACAGCCCAAGGGACTCGCTAGTACACGATTAGCCCCCGGGACTCCTGTATGCCTTCCCACCTACACCCCTGATTCCAAAATTCTTGCAGAAGGCCAAGATCTTGGGAAGGACTGTAATCTTAATAGTCCCCTTTTGGCCTCGACAGATTCGGTTCCACTTCCTCCGACTCTACAAACTGGAGGAACCTTGGATTCTGGACCCAGTTCCAGACTTGCTGACACATTCATCAGGGCCGCTCCATCCCTCCCTTCGTTCCCTCAAACTGACAGCTTGGCTGCTCCGATTCCCAACCTAGCCAGGTCACATGATTTTTCTTCAGAGGTACAGCACATTCTTGTATCTTCTCATAAGGCTTCCACCAGAAAGTTGTATGCTAGTAAATGGAACGATTTGCCTTTTGGGCCTCCCAAAATAACATTGATCCTTATGTTGCTCCGATTGCCAGTGTTCTGGAATTCCTATCTAAGCTTTTTCATGAAGGTGCTGCAGCTGCCACCATTAGAGTTCAATTGGCTGCAATTTCGAACTTTCATCTTGCTGCTGTAGGTTCTAATTTGATGTCTCACAGATTATGTAGGGCCTTTCTGAAGGGTACCATTCATCTTAGGCCACCTGTTAGACAACACTTTACTCTCTGGAATTTAAATTTTGGGTTGTCACATATTATTCTTCCTCCCTTTGAGCCTGCATCATCCTGTCAGTTGAAGTTTCTTTCTTGGAAAACTATCCTTTTGGTGGCCATTACCTCAGCACGTAGGGTGTCGGAGCTTCAAGCCCTTTGTATCAAACCCCCATATTTGGTATTCTATCTAGACAGAGTATCACTGAGGACTAATCCTTCATTCCTGCCAAAGGTGTGTTCTGAGACTAACCTGAATCAAACTATCGAACTTCCAACATCATTCAGTAATCATTCTAATAATTTGGAGTACATGTTGCATAAACTTGATGTCCAAAGACAATTGAGATTTTATTTGGACAGGACAAAGGAATACAGATGATCTGACCAACTCTTTGTATCTCATGATGACACTAAGAAAGGACTATCAGTCTCTAAAGTTACCCTTTCCAAATGGTTAACTGACTGCATTAAATTTATATACTCTTCAGCAAACCAAACATTAGAGCATGGTGTGAAGGCGCACTCCACTAGGACTGTTTCTACTTCTTCTGCATGTGCGGCTCGATTGCCTCTGGACACTATATCTGCAGCTGCCACTTGGTTTAAGCCGCATACCTTTATCACTCATTAGAAAGTGGACAGGGCCTCCAGGGACAGGGCTTCCTTTGGTTCCACTGTCCTCAGGAATATACTCCCTTGAGCCACCCAGGATCTGGGGTGCTTGGGACGCTACCCATGTGTAGGAATAAACGGCGAGATTGAACAACTTCACATAAAGAAGTTATGTACTTACCATAATGTTCCATATGAGTTGTTCATCTCACCTTTATTCTTACATTCCCACCCACCTTCCCCCACCAGGATCTTGAAGAACGAGTAAACTTGGGGTCTGGTGGTCTTGTTCTGGGACTTCTTACTCTGGTTGGAGTATTTATTGGGTTATACCTGCTTATGCTGGGTTCAACAAACTAGATCTCAGGTAGGACAGAGATCATCATGGGATAGGGACCTGGTCTCGAGCTACTCTGAGATCTTCAGCTTGTAAAGCGGCCAACTCGGAGCCGATGGATCGGCTCCGAACCCATGTGTAAGAATAAAGGCGAGATGACAACTCACATGGAACATTATGATAAGTACATAAGTTCTTTTTTGTACAGGTTTGCCATAAATGAGGCAGGGCAAATCACGTGGCCAAATTAACATTTTAGTGTTAAAATTATGCTTTGTGTTTTAGAGGCATGAATAAGTTGTGTTCATATTGCCGGATGTAGCTACAGAATTCTGAAGTGGGTCGTAGGCAGTTTAACAGCTGTTGTCATATTTACTGTACTGCTGAAAGCAAAAGTATTGCTACTACCACTCAGATGAGAGCTCAGAAAACTCAAGAGATTTCCCATACAGCTACTTTAAACAAAAATAAAATATAGATTCTGTCATTTTGCGGATATTTTTCCCTTTCTAGAACATTTGTTAAATAAGCATATATCTGACATAGTCATTCAACTTATTTGTTTAGGGGACAGTGAAATAAACCCAGGTCCGATATTATGAGACTCCTAGGGTACGAAAGCACTGAAAATAGTATTCAGATATTACCTGAGAATGCTACACCTTAACGTAAGAAGCATTTGTAATAAAATAGAGACTACTGCATTATAAACCGTAATATGCTGGCAGTGTCTGAAACATGGCTAATGCCATGTATGCACAGTACTGGAGTAAGCATATCTGGTTAAACAGAACACAGAGGAGTGTGTATAATGAAAAGATAAGGTAAGGTACATACCAGTGTATGACTGTGCATTATTCAGGCTAGAAGAGCATCTTCTGGAACTGTCTTATACAGAGGCGTTTGTGGTTTCCATTTACACAGGAGAATGGAGAGTATCTGCCCAAAGTCAGATGATGATGAAAGACTGCTGCCACCTTTTTCACTTGAGTATAGCCTGGAATGACCAGAATGAAAGTGTTAATGCTGGCATAGACTTGGAGTACCATTACCACAGAACAACCATAACAGTGTCATCACAGAACAACAACCATAACAGTGTCACCACAGAACAACAACCATAACAGTGTCACCATAGAACAACAACCATAACAGTGTCACCATAGAACAGCAACCATAACAGTGTCACCATAGAACAACAACCATAACAGTGTCACCATAGAACAACAACCATAACAGTGTCACCGGGTCTATATTATAACATCGAATTTTATAAAGTTTGAATGTTATAATATCGAACCAGTTCTGTCGAATGCTGAAACAACGAAGGTGCAGGACACCAAATTCTTTCCCAGGGAAAGAATTCGGTGGACCATTGCTGTGGCTTCACTGTTTTCAGCATTCGATATGTTGCAATGTTACGGGTCAGGTTCAGGTAAGTGTGTCATTGTGTGTAGGTTAGGGTTAAGGGCCGGGTTAGGTGAGTTAGGGTTAGGGTGTGGGTCAGGTAAGTGTGTGGTTGTGTGGATGTTAGGGTTAGGGCGCGGGTCAGGTAAGTGTGCGATTGTGTGTAGATTAGGGTTAGGGGGCAGGTTAGGTGAGTTAGGGTTAGGGCGCGGGTCAGGTAAGTGTGCGGTTGTGTGTAGGTTAGGTGAGTTAGGGTTAGGGAGCGGGTGAGTTGAGTGTGCGATAGTGACGGACCTTAGGGTTAGGGTTGGGTTAAGGTAAGTGGATAGCTAGTAGTGTATGTAAAGTTTAGTTTAGGTTTAGGTGTAGGATTTTAAGTGTATGTGTGTGGATTGCTGTTTTTTGTGTGTGTTTGTGTTGTGTGTATGTATCTCGGAATAGCGATTTTTTTTCCCTGGGGAAAAAAAATCACTATTCTGACTGTTCAATGTTTGCGGATTTCGGTGTTTAGGGTTCAATATTATAACATTCGATCTTTGTAGATTCCGATGTTATAATATAGACCCGTATCACCATAGAACAACAACCATAACAGTGTCACCATAGAACAACAACCATAACAGTGGATAAAAAAACAGGAGCAGCTAATACTTCAGGCCTTTAATAACCACAAATCCAAAGCACTTCTTTGTTTTGGAGACACTGAAATACTCACATAGAGTCAGAATTTGCATCCTGTACGTCCGCTGTCCAGAGCAAGCTAAACCGTACAGAAACCACACTACTTATTTCTAAATGATATAGAGAATGAACTAAATAATGATGGGTAGACAGCAGACAGTTCCAATATTAGGTGACATAACAAATATTCTAATCACTATTAGGCACTAATATTAAATATTATCGTGGATAACTACAGCTATCAGAAACTCATATAAGAAAGGCAAACAGGATGAGCCCCGTACAAAACGATGGGTGATATAAGCTCTTAAAAGCAATTCCTATGTATTATGGAGCAAATGCCAGCAGCAGCAGGTAAGACTTAGCAACAGGTAAGTCACAACAAATCAACACACGTCAAGAGGACTTGTAAAGACACAAAATATTGTTGTTAGCCCATTAGGTTTGGCATTTCATGCAAAATCACCTAATACATTCAGAACATATTTCTCTGATGTCATGTGAAGGATTACCCAGGACATACAGACCTGACATCACAAGGATCGCCATTTGCTCCTGTTACAACATCACATACCGATACTCTAATGCTTGCCTTCAGTGCAACCACAGTTCTGGTAGTAATATGCATTCCCAAGAGAATCAAAGGCTGTATCATTGAATCCATTAAGCCCTTACCCCAGCCTACATGAAACAGATAACTCCATGAGTAACATGTCTGCTGACATTATTAGTAAGTCAAGATGCTGCTGAGGGCATTCATTTGTCCGATTCTTGCTTAGGAAGTACTACCCAGTCTGTTGAGGAGTGGTAGTACTACCAGTGCTGGTTGGAGCTGATCACTCTAAGATAAAACAATTACAGACCTATGAACATATCATTTCCAGTGACTAATGTGCTAAAATGATTGGTACAGTGATGTATAGTAGAACAGCTAAAATGCTATCCTATCTAACATATAGTATGCATCAGTAAGATGAATATATGCCATGCATCATTATGAGCAACAAAGCAGTTCAGCTTATAGACTACATATGATGTTTAAGAGTCATTGCATCACAAATATGTACCTGGATTACACAAAAAACATTCAGTATAGTGTCCACACAAGCAGCAGGCAGAAGTTAAGTGGCCCTCTGAGGAACAAACAACTTTAAAAGCTGTTAGACACTTCACTCTGTCATGTTTTTTGTCTGTCTTTTTGCTTCTCTTCTCTGGATAGTATTGCTTTTGAACTCTAGAAAAACAGCAGAGCTTAACAGCAGTTAGAGATGCTTAACAACAGTTTGTTAAGCACATTTCTGATGTCTGAAAAGTGTTTAATAAGTCTCCCTTTTTCCTGGTTTTGGAGTATTATTACAGCTCTCCATCTACTCCAGCAGAGTTCTATTTTGCATCATGTGACACTCTCAGTAAACATTACTCTGAGACAATAAGGACATTTGGGTGAATTTTATTAATAACAACCTTTTCTGTTAAGTATTGTTCTCACTCAAACTCATCTATAAACAGCTCTGACCAGGTCAGTCATAACTGCTTAGTTATTACCAATAAGGAATTTAAGATCCACATTATAATGTAAATAGATAGTTCTACAGACAAGTTGTACATAATAGGTGACAAATAATCATAGAGAGTATGTTCCTGTATTCTGGAAAAAAAAAACTGCAGGCAATCAGATATGTAAAGACATTAACTGCCTTTAAGAAGGACCCAGAATGAAACTGCTTAGAATTCTAACCATTTTGATGTCATTGTGAGGATATATGATCTAGCATTAGCATGTAAAACAAACAATCTCAGGGATTAAGAAAGGCTTTCTACAGTATGGAAGCCATAACTCACTAGGTTTCATCACTGTAGTAAGAGACCACTCTCTCACTACTTTTTCTCACTGGTGATGGCCATAGCATGGACAGCATTCTTGATGACGTGGTGGTGGGGTGGCTGTGAGTATACATTAATGATGTGATTGGCCCAGAAGTGGTGCTGGCAGTGGATTAACACAATAAAATAATTCAGAAAATCGCTCTATTAAGTTAAAATGTTCGCTGTTTGGAATAATTTGAATGTCACCTTTGGATGATGTTCACCTGCTCACCCTACAGAGATGTTTGTGGCCCATACTACCCATACCATGACTACAGGTAGGTATCATGAAACCATGTGTGTGTGTGTGTGTGTGTGTGTGTGTGTGTGTGTGTGTGTGTGTGTGTGTGTGTGTGTGTGTGTGTGTGTGTGTCTGATATGGCTGCATGCATGAATGTGTGTGTGTGTGTGTGTATGTGTGTGTCTGGAGTGGCATGAATATGGCTGCATGCATGAATATGTGTGTGTGTGCGTGTGTGTGTGTCTGGAGTGGCATGAATATGGCTGCATGCATGAATGTGTGTGTGTGTGTGTGTGTGTGTCTGGAGTGGCATGAATATGGCTGCATGCATGAATATGTGTGTGTGTGTGTGTGCGTGTGTGTGTCTGGAGTGGCATGAATATGGCTGCATGCATGAATGTGTGTGTGTGTGTGTGTGTGTGTGTGTGTGTGTGTGTGTCTGGAGTGGCATGAATATGGCTGCATGCATGAATGTGTATATGTGTGTGTGTGTGTGTGTGGAGTGGCATGAATATGGCTGCATGCATGAATATGTGTGTGTGTGTGTGTGTGTGTGTGTGTGTGTGTGTGTGTGTGTATGTTTATGTCTGGAGTGGCATGAATATGGCTGCATGCATGAATGTGTGTGTGTGTGTGTGTGTGTGTGTGTGTGTGTGTGTGTGTGTGTGTGTGTGTGTGTGTGTGTGAGTGTGTTGCAGTATGCATACATGTGTGTGAATGAGTCTTTTCATGACTGTAGGGGCTTGTTTGCAGCTTCTTGGGAATGTGAGTGTGTCAGCATGGGTATTAGTGTGTGATTTTGCATGCTAGGAGGTGCCTGAGCATGTGTGATGCATGGGCGGATAGGGAGAGCACTAGAGCAGACAGGGCCGACAGAGCAGTGTTCATTTCAGAGGCACAGTAATTAACCACCAATGAGGTGTTCCTCAGTAATTAACCACCAATGAGGTGTTCCTCTGTATTGCTTTATATTGTCTCTGAACAGGAGATTTTTGCCATCTCACTTATTGACCAACCTGTCTTAGCAAATTAGCACTGGGGGTAAAATCTCTTTGAATCCAAGGGAATATGTTTTATTGACTGTACGAACATGGAAAAGTCAGACACATTCAGTTGTTGTTGGACTTTTCTCCTTAGATCCTCCCTGAAAACAGAGTTTAATCATTAGGACCAACATAATTACACATTATAAATAAAACAAAATCTAGTTTGATAAGATATATGATGGCTCAGCCTTCATTTAGCAGCCTCCATTGTCATCAGCAGAAACCAGCAGAAGTTAGCTTCTTAAAAGTGACATGGTTCAGACATTAAAAGATCAGTTTTTAAGATGAATAACTAAAACTTCAAGCTACTTTATAGGTCTTACTGAAAGTTGTATGGGACACTATTTCTCTGTTCCAACTTTGTCCTCATATTGACTAGTTTTGACAATTCATAGAAATTACTGGAAATGGACTCCACAGGTGCAGAGTCTCTACAGCATTCCCATGCCCCCCCCCCCCCAATTTTCTGATGAATTTCCTTTTATTTTCTTCAGTACAATACCCAGAAATTTTAACTATATCCAGCCTAATTAAATGTCTGATTTTTCTCCCAAAAACGTAATTTGTAATATCTTTCACTGTCATCGTCCTTCCCTGCCCAGTAGCACCATAGTCAGAAACCTGTTTTCTAACACTGTTTATTGCAAGTCCTCCATCTGTCCAACAAGAGCATAAATCACCCCACAACGTACCACCCAGAATGATTCAACCAACTCTATCCTCCCCCTTTCTCTACCTCCAAATAAAATTGGTTCTCCTCTGAGAGTTAGATTTCCCACTTCCCACAAATTAAAAACACACACATTAAGTCATTGCAAATGCCCCATTTTTATTCAGACTAGCACTGTATTGCTATTACTTTTACTGTGAGGAAATGTAGAAGCTTATCTTGGACACACCTGTCACTTAAGTTCTCATGTCACAATGAACTTCATTATTAAAACATGCTGCATAATAAATGTAGGGAACAGGTCAAACAAACTAGAACAAATAGATATCTTTCTTCACATATATTCCCCTGATGTAGCAGCCATCACAGATTTGCTGGCCAAGGACTACACCCCAGATCTTCAGCATTTATTCCAAGGATGCACACACATTTTTAATAGGTAGTCAAGAAAAAGGATGGGTAGAGGTCCTGTGAGCCTTTAAAAATCGAATCTACAATTAAATGTCTGAACACAAGAAAAGTCCACTGGTACCTTTTTATCCTGAGAGGCTAATTATTAGTATGCCTACATGCAAATCACTCTTTCTGCACCAAACACTAGCCTACCACCCATGCTCTCCTCCTCTCAAGAAAACAATCAAAACTTTATAAACTTCTGTGTGCCACGTCTCCATACAAAAATCTCACAGTGCTATAGAACATTAACATAAACCTCATGAGACCAAGCAAAAATAATGCTACTCAATTCCTTGCAGACCAAGGCCTTGTTAAAGTGACAATTAGAGAAGACCATGCCAGACCAGGCTTGAACCAGTGATCCACTCACTTCTTGGACTAGTATTAAATAAAATGTATTGCTACAACTTGCTTATTGTTAATGTGTTATGATCTAAGTGTTAAATTATGTGTGGCTACTCTCTGTCACTGAAAGTCGAACCTGTAAAAGGTCCATGGAGATGAATGTTTTATCCTTGTCTGAAAATAAAAATAAATTAATAAATAAATAAGAAACATATGCAACAACTTGTCTATTTATATATGTATCTACCTATCCCAAGTGGCCACTCCGTATTTACATTTTATGTAACCAACATTAACAAAAGTAAAACTGCAGAGAATTTCCTTTAGACCCAACTCATGAACAAATATATGCCTTAAAGGTCCATTTACCATCTTCTGATTGGTTACTTGTCCTCCTCCAATAAGGCCTCAGCTATGAGGCAAGTACTCTTAGCAACATGCTTCTTTCCATCTGTGATAAACACTTCCTCATTATTAATAGACTGCAGAAACTCATACCAAACAAATGATAACAAACTAAAAGCCATGCAGATTTCCCAGAGATGATACATGAGGGCACAGTCTGCTAACTGTGAGGCATGGATTAGTTTCATATGTCTGTGGGTCCTATACAAAAGAAAAAAAACATGATTTCCTAATTCATTTAATTTCATGTAATCTACACTTCTTCGACAATCAGAATGCATCTGTAGACAAACCAATCTTGTAAGTGGGTGACCCCAAATTCTAAATGAGAAAGCAAAGGGTAGATCTTCTGATTCATTACGTTGTTTGTCAACATGCTAAATGTCATCTGTTTGACGACACTGTGATGGTTATTTCAGAGAATGATGTTTGTTTAAAGTAAAATCACTGAAACCACTTTCAAAGCAAATAGCCTTTGCACTCCCCCCACCCCATTGTGTAACCATGGAGTTGGTATATATAGGCTTAAGGAGTGAGGTTGCTCCCCCTCCCCACAAAAAAAAAGAACTTACATTTAGATTCCCTGGAAGTCATTTTCAGTGATTTTATTTAACATAAATGGCCCTTGCTGAAATTACACTTAGCAAGTCGTCATAATGAATCCTAAACTTCAATGTAATAATTTGAAGTGTTGAAATGCTAAACTGCAGTCCAGTATTTGTTGAGTTTAAACCCTCAGACTGTCCCTTAAATAGGTCAAGGTGGATCTGTTTGTTACCTGTGGAACATGATAAATGTGGACTGATAGTCCACTGTACAGATTATTAGTAAGGAATAGTCCAGCGATTCTGTGCACAGACATCTGTAGAACAAGAAATGTATCAGCTGATATGCGGCATTTTGACAAGCTGTGCAGATCAGTTCACGTGAAAGGTAGCATAACCATTTATCCAAAGCCAGAGTGATGAATTCACAGATTACAGGTAAGGCACTCTCCTTCAGAATGGAGATTCATTTATCATATTCAATTGAATATACAAGCATACATGTTTTTTTTGAAGGGGGCAAGCCCTACTGTGCCCCCACCCCCTACTGATTATGTATACTGACTGCAAGATCACATTACAGGTAGAAATAAGCAAAACCCCAAAGCTAGCTGTACTGTGATACTGCACAATCACCTACTTGTACTGTATGATGTTTTAAACTTCAGTGTTAAGGCACTTCAGTATTATGCCCTTTCAGTCTCCTGGGCTTGATGTTATGGACATCGATATTCTGGCTTGTCAGCTTTCTAACATAGACCTACACACACACACACACACACACACACACACACACACACACACACACACACACACACACACACACACACACACACACACATGCACCTATACACACACACACACACATCTATACACGCAAATACAATCCAGCAAATGAGAGTCACATATGAGGGAAGCCTCAGAAAATGTGTGATATGTCAGATTCAGGTACAGATATAGATGAATTTAAGAATGGTTTTAAATAGCTGGGTGACAGCTTTAGGCTTTAACAAAAGGAGTTACAATATTTGGAAAATAGAGTGAAGCACCAGAAATAGATTCACAAAGAGAACAGGATGAAGAAGCAGTTTCAGAACTTGGTAGTGGTTAGGGTAAACCACCTAAAGTTTTTGGCCTTAGGTCATGACATTCATTTTTAATATCATTTGCACATAACGGATAAAGAAGCTAACTTTACTCAATAACATTCTGCACTTGAAAGAAAGCCTGTCTGTCACTTGTTAATTTGTATAGTGTAACATACAAAATGTTTCAATTCCTGATCTGTTGCATTATAAAAGATGTGGTTTGATTTCTATAAAAGATGTAGTTTGATGTCCTTCTTGCTGATTTCAGTCAAATTAAAGGTCCATTCCCCCCTTACCCATCAGAATAAACTTCGTAGTGTAACCACAGTTCTTCTGTGACAGCCTCCCGGATGTGGGACTTACTACCAGGAAAACAAAACCAAACCCTTCCTTTGTCAAAATCTCATTTCTAATCATAGAAGCTACCAGTAAATGGTTTAGAAAGGACAGAATCAAGTATTACTTCTAACGAAGCCTTTCCTATAGAAATCCTTAGGTAAACCCGCCTATTGCCTGTTAACTTGAACCCAGTAGAAATTCTTAGGTAAACCCGCCTATTGCCTGTTAACTTGAACCCAGTAGACATTCTTAGGTAAACCCGCCTATTGCCTGTTAACTTGAACCCAATAGAAATTCTTAGGTAAACCCGCCTATTGCCTGTTAACTTGAACCCAGTAGAAATTCTTAGGTAAACCCGCCTATTGCCTGTTAACTTGAACCCAATAGAAATTCTTAGGTAAACCCGCCTATTGCCTGTTAACTTGAACCCAATAGAAATTCTTAGGTAAACCCGCCTATTGCCTGTTAACTTGAACCCAATAGAAATTCTTAGGTAAACCCGCCTATTGCCTGTTAACTTGAACCCAATAGAAATTCTTAGGTAAACCCGCCTATTGCCTGTTAACTTGAACCCAATAGAAATTCTTAGGTAAACCTGCCTATTGCCTGTTAACTTGAACCCGGTGTTTGCTCTTCCTGTACATTCTTTATGTGCCAGTTGACGCTTCCACCTTAATCCTTTATGCCTCTGTGTTCCATCCCACTTCACCTTCCATCATATATTGCAAATGTTCAACTAAATGTATTGTTTCTATGCTGAACATTGCAATCCTTTTAGTATTATGTAATCCACATGCGTTACCATTCTCTGTAATTCTTGTTTCATCACTGTGATTCTGATGTTTCATTTTGTATTTACTTCTCTTTGCAATTCTGTTATTGTTGCTTTGACTCTTGGTCAACTAGGCTGAACCCCAAAGTGGTCCCAATGTGTTAGTATTTATTTGCCCCAGGTAAAAAAATGAAAATAAAGAAATCTTCTATAGAAGACAAAATACAGAGACAACTGCATAACCTGCAGTGTGTGTGTGTGTGTGGGGGGGGGGGGGGGGGGGTATGGGTTTAAGCATCCTATGGTGTACATTAGCCATAAGCATGAGGCACTGACAAGGAAGTATTTAGTGTATGGCAAGACAGATTTCAGCCACTTATCTTGTATATGCAGAACTAGTGAACAGAGTGGCAAATGTTTACGCTGCAATCTTATATTGCAAAGTTATGACAAAAATGTTTCACACAGACAGGAAATGCTGAATTCAAACACACCCGGACTCCCAAGGTCAGGCACAGGATAACATATAAATAGCATAATTTATAAATAATTTTGTGAAAACCATTGTTATTAAAGCTTGCTTGCAAAATCAAGAATTACATTTTGAGGATGAAGATGCATAGAAATTTACCATTGAAGAATGGTAAAATTCTGAGTAAAATGTTTTGATTTAGTTTTCATAGCATTGTCTAAATAAAATAATGCAGGTAAATCTATATCTAGGTATGGCTTGATTAAAAAAAAATGTTTCTTTACTTATATTTCACCTTTTTTGAAGCACTGCAGTTCCAAGTTTCTGATTTGCTTTCCAGTATGACATTATATTAGTTTATTTTGAGCTGGCTGAAAAGAGACGCAATGAGAATGTCTGAGAAATACATCTCAAAGAACTGACCTCTGAATGACCCAGTTATAGTTACAATTAAATGGAAATAAGCTGTTTTTCCTTAAGGTGAACTAAATAAATCATTAGATCAGTTATTATTTCTTGTCACACATCTTGGGTTTTTGACATAGTAACACAGTGGCAAGGTGCCACACTGCACCATTGGAGTCCCAGTTCACATCTAGTGCAGTGGTAAGTCTCCAACCAAGCTGAAATAATGGTGATGTACTGTTATCATGGTCATCAGGGTCACTGAATGGACCCATTTAATGCCTCATAGCTAGATTTAGCATCGTTTATGCTGGCAAACTGCACCGCACATCTGCTGCCAGCCATCACATTTCGAATGGTGTATATTGGCAGATGAAGATATATTATGAACTGTCATTTATATGAATCTGTTTTATGCTTTTAACCCCTTCATGACCCATATTATGTATCTGAAATATGTTCTCCTCCAACCTTCATTCTTGCCCGTGCTGTAAGATTTCAGAATTGCTTCTTAGAAGGTTCTTTTTCTGATCACTGTCATTTTGGCCACAAGGATTTCTGGACTACAGCTGTAATGTGTGAAGACCATACTTTTTTAAGGTTTACTATCAAAATTTGGAAACTGAATTGGTTGAATGGCATGTGGTCGACCTGTAGTTTCCAAGTTGGCAGAATGTCGAACCCAAATGTATCGACTACACTACAGCGAATGGGTAGTGTAAGTCGAGCATTTGGGTTCGACATTGTGTAGGGGGATTGTGGTTCAGTGAGGAACAGGGAATTAGCCCATTTCCTCACTGTAGTACGATGTCAGAGATGGTATATTTAATGTCCAAGGGGTGTGGGGGCTTTGGGGGGTGCATGGCAGCATAGCCCCCCTGCAAAATAGTAGAATTAACAAACCGTTGACTGTACAGTTTAACGGTATGTTAATGTGCATAGCAGGAGGTGAGTGACGTCAGCTCCTGCTGTGTTGAATACATCAAACCATGGTTGTCGATGTATTCATTTTCACTTTGGTTTACTTTTCGGCATTCCAAATTCCACATTTTGGGTCGACATTCTAAACAATTGACTGAAGCAGATTCAAAATGCCAATAGTAAACCCTTTTTTAAGCATATTATATCTGTTTGTAGATAATCAGAACAATACTACAATACTAGAGACATCATTTCTTTGGATATGTTTTGGAAGTTTCCTACTTCTGGTACATTTCATTCATTCAGCCATCCATCCATTCATTCATTGTAGTACAGAGCAGACGTAAAATGATTTTACATGTGCAGCTCTTAATGAGGCTATTGCAGGGAGCCAAAGCAGCCTACCTTTTCCCATTGGTTTCGCCAAATATTTTGGATTTCTAATACCATGACTGGAATGGACCCCATTCCTAAGCCAAGGTAAGTTTAAAGTTCTTGAAATTAGTGTTGTTTCCATCTTTGATGGTAGCCAAAAGTGCTCTTTGCAGCAACCATAGTGTGTCCAGAACTGACTCCTTCTGCATTTCATATGGAGTTACATGTATTGCTAGCATATCTAAGTATTACTTTTTTACTTTGTTATGAGACCCGTTGCTCCTACTCTTACTGGAACTGTCTGGGTATCTTTCTTCCACACTGCTCTCATTTCTGCCTGTAAGTCTTGATATTTTATGACTTTGTGTCTCTCTGTACTTGAGACACTGTAATGTCTGGGTGTGACTATTTCAATGATCAATGCTACTTTTCTGTTTATCATGGACTACTGTATCTGGTTTTCTTGCCTTTATTTTTTGAACTGTTGGTAATGGGTGATCCCATGTGATGTACACTTCATCATTCTCTGTAATACTTTGTGGTTCATGTTTAAATTGCTTCTCAGCTACTTTTGTATTGTAATGTTTGCTCAGTTCCCAGAGCAACAATCTTGCCACCACATTATTGTGCCTTTCAATGTACACGCCCTCTCTCATGGCTGTATCACACCAAGCAACAAGGTGTGCAACTGTTTCCAGTACCTTTTTTACTAGAACCTAGATTTGTCTGCTTGTCCCACATGTTCAATGGAATTTGTAAACCAGTGTGTATGTACTCTGCAGTCCTGGGCTGCCATTACTAACCCTTCATCCTTTGATTTCAACTCACCTCTTCTTAACCATTCCTCTGTCAAATCCTGATCAACATGAGGTTGTTCCAGGAAATCTCTATACTTGCCACTATATTTATGGCTTTTATACATTTCTTTCCTTCTCATCTAATCCTTCTCCTTATATTACTTTTGTTTTGTTTTTTGGCACATTCAGTTGCTGCCTGACTTTTCTCAACTTCTGGTTTGACTTCTGTTCCTGCTTGCCAGCTGATTGCTTCTGCTAAACTAAGCAGAGAGCTCATCTTAGACTTCCTCTCCTCATTTTGTAAAACTTTCACTATGTTTGGATCTGATAAGGTCAGCAGATATGTATGCAGTCCCACAACTGCAGATCTATACATGTAATCAGTTTTGAGGAGGCCCATACCTCCTTAAAATAATGTCTTTCAGCTTTTCTCAGTTAGGGTCACCACAGCGGAACTCTGGTCTGCTAATGATTGGCAGTGGATTTTTACAGTGCCGAGTTGCCAGCCCATTGCCCAACTTTCAAAGAAGGCACACCCATTTACGCACGCATCTACCTGCATGTCTTTAACATCACTCGACTGCGGGGAGGATATCCGGACTCCGCACAGAAGGCGCTCCTGCCGAGAATCGAATGGGAGAACCTCTTGCTGTGAGGTGATAACGCTAACTGCTGCACCACCGTGACCTACCTATAATCTTGGTACACACTGATTTTTATATATCATTTGATAAGCATGAAGCATTTTTCTTGTTTTTCTGTCCAACTGATCCAATAACTTTTGTGGCCAGTCAATCACACTAAAACTATAAGTTAAAACAGGAAGAGCAAATTGTTTTATATCTTGGACTTTATTCCTAGTAGTTAGAGCTGTTTTCAATATAAGTTTTAGTCTTCTGAAGTATTCCTGAGTTTTATTAACCTTTATTCATGTTTTATTGCTGATCCTTCATCAGTTCCAAAATATTTTTATAGTTCTTCCTGCTTAAGTTCCTTTATATCACATTCCTGTCCTAGATTAACATTTTCTTGGTACTGCAAATTTCATGTGACATTGTCTTGGTATTGCAACTTTCATATTTTAAAGGTTACTTTTCCACATTAATCAAGAAAGCTTTAACCACTTGCAGTTGTGCTTTCAGCTCTTCATCTTATAAAGTATATAATTTAAGTCATCCACAAAACGTAGATGAGAAATCTTTAAACAAGTTTGTTTTCTGGGAGCCAAATTATAACCAACACCTAATCTGTTAATTAAACAGTTTACTGGAACTGCGGTGGTGGTGCTGCGGTAGCGTTGTCGCCTCACAGTAAGACGTTGTCCTGTTCAATTCTCAGCTAGAGCGTCTTCTGTGTGGAGACATGCGTGAATGGGCGTACCTTTGTTGAAGGTTGTGCGTCAGGGCTGGCAACTCGGCACGTAAAAATCTACTACCAATCATTAGCGGACCGGGGTTCTGCTGTGGTGACCCCTAACCGGGAAAAGCCGAAAGACACAACAACAACTGGATTAAGGGCAATACAAAACAACAGCGGTGACAAAGAATCACCCTGGAATATCCACCCTTGAATTTTACCCCTGGGAAAATAATTTGCTCTTTGCCATGGTTTAATTGTTAAGTGGTTTGCCACTGTTTCATGGTCATTGTAATGTAATTGATCAGTGTAGGATGTACCTGTTACATCTGTAAACACTCCTTTATCCAAGTCAAATGCTTTTTTGTAATCTCTCCATGACATACTTAGATTTTTACAATTCTCCATTATGATTTTATTTAACAATAGATGATGTTTTGTTCCATATGACTTTCTTCTGTTACCCTTTTGTTTTATTGCCTTGATTGACTTTTCTTCTAAATTACTAAAATCTCTGTTGGCATCAGTTCTAGTATATAGTTTGTACATCATAGGAAGGCAAGTTATTGGCCTATAGTTTTTAGGATGGCCTACAGGTTCACTCTTAAAGAGGAGTATCATATTTCCTGTTATTAACCAGGTTGGTGTGTGTTAGGGATGTGCATATAAGTAGTTCTTACTCAAAACTAAATATTCATGTAAAGATGTTATTACTTTTAACCAAAAGTTAGATATTGCATCCGGGCCTGTGGTTTTCCAGTTAGGAGCTTTTCTTAATTTTGTTTAAATTTCTTTGGCCGTTATTTCAACCCATTTCATAACATGTACATTTGAATTTCTTACTGTTTCTTTTACTTCTTCTATCCATTCAGCATCTTCGTTTTGTCCGACAGGGTCTTCAGAAATACTTCTCCAGAATGTATCAATGTCTTCATTTTAGGTTGTGTTTCTATTCCTCTTGTTTTGTTTCTCAATCCTCGAAAAAACTGCCTGTACTGACATCTTTAGTTTATTATTTGCAGTAGTGTACAATAGATCCTGGTCTCTTCTGATACTGCATGTTGCTTTTATCACATCCATCTTTTTAAATATTTTTGTTGATCTGTTCCCTCTTTAATACTCTTCTAACAGTGACACTTCTTGTCTTATTTGCTTTATAGTTTTCTCTATTCGATATTTCCATGGTGGTATTTTCTCTCTCTCCTTTCCTTTCCCTTATTGTCCTGTGTTTTTTGGGTAAGACATTATCTGTTGTTAATTTAGCTGCACATTAATATATCCTATTTACTTCTGTTGTATCACATGAGTTTCTGTTAATAGTCTTCATTACTGTGTTCAGCTGTTTTATCAGACTTCCAACATTTTGGGTCTTATTTACTTTCTGTAATCTGTTTCTTTTATCAGTCTTACTATTTGTACCCATCTCTATTATGTCAAGTAATTCTTCCCTTAGATCATTTTATTCTGAAATGAGGGCATATTCTTTGTTCTCTTACTGTGTCGTCCATTGCTCTTTAATATGAGTACTCATTGGCCCATCACTTCACAACATTAACTGAGTCAGAGGTTCCACTGTTTCCTGCTCCTTCCCTTGTTGTGCAGCTCCAACTGAACTTTTGTACTGGTTTCCTACTGTAGGCTCCAGAGTATCTTCATGTGGCAACTGATCAGATGCTTCCAGTTCTACCTGTTTCTCCTTAATTTGGGGACTCATTGTTCCATCATGCATGTGATGTTACCAGAGTTGTTTTTTCTACATTAAATCCTTCACTGTGCACGTAATCCATAACTTCAGTTTCTGTTTAACTTTCTTATTACTAATCATCTTTTCTACCCCCCCCCCCTGTTTTCTTATTTTTTTGTGAAATGTTCAATATCTGGATGCCTTTTCATGTATTTCTCTTAAAATATATTTAGTGCTGCTGTTTTTGTATTGATTAATTTTGCTTTCTGCTTTGCATAAATTTTGCACAATATTAAATCTCGTTTTCTTTCCCATGTCCATATTTCTTCTAAAGATGTCTCCCGCTCCACCTGTTTCTCCTTATTTTGAGGACTCATTGTTCCATCCTGCTGTGAGATAACCAGTGTTAGACTTTCTACACTAAATCCTTCACATTGCAGGTAGTCCATAACTTCAGCTTCTATTTGTTTAACTTCTGGTTTACTAATCGCTCTACATTTCCCCTTTGTGACCTTATTGTTTGTATTGTGAAATGTTCCATATCTGGGTGCCTTTGCTCATATTTCTCTTCAAATATCTGTGGAGTTGTTTTTTGTATTGATTAGTTTGGGTTTTCTCCTTTGCATAAATACTGCACCATATCAGATCTGTTTTTTCTTTCCTATGCCCGTGTTTCTTTTTTATACCTTTCAAAAACCTCTAGGTTTTGTTCTTTATATTTTTACACTTCATCTGCCACTTCTTTTTCCAAGCAGTCCAAAGTTTCTTTGTCTGTTTAATGTTTCTCATGGATATGTTGTGTTAATAAACACAAATTTGCTTTTGAAGGTTTTGGCTGTTTTTCCTTGTACAAGTATTTATTTTCCTTTAATTTCTGTTTTAATCATTTTGTGTATCTTCTATCCAGAAATTCTGGTCTTCTTGCATAATAGTAGCAAAACATAATTCCTTCCTTATCCTCGATAGTCCACTCTATCATCTTTAGTGCTCTTTTTTGGTCTATCAGTTTTGTAGATTTTGTGGACTTCTACTTCCTTCTACATCAGGGGAACCACGTGACCCTGACTAACCTTATTGCAGGAACCAGGCTAAATGATTTCACCAGGATGTGTGATTTCATGTAGCTAGAATGTAGCCTACCACAGGGTATAGTCAACTTCCATATGCAGACCAGTTTTAGAACACACAGACATTTTACTCACCACTGTTAAAAGGATCATTGATTGTGCTTCAGCTTATCAGTAGGGCAGTGTATGCACCAGACAGAACAAATTTAATATACTTTTGTGCTCTTAGTATGTTGCACGTTCTGTGTTTGTGAACTGTTACTGAAAAAGGGGACATGATTTTATATATAATATATATATATATATATATATATATATATATAGAAGCACTTTGGAATCTCGAAATAATGAAATGTCGAATTTCAGTATCGCAAGACCAAAGTGTCGAATCTGCATATGTGCGAAACTGCAGAATATCGAACCTGGAAATGTCGAACCCACGGTACTGATGGCATGTTAGGTAAGTGTTTTGTTTTTAAGGGTTTTCAGGAGGGTTTGTGTGTTTGTGAGTGTGTCGGGGAGTGTTAGGTGTGGATTAGGGTACACAGTTGACAGTGTGAGTTTGTCAGCGTTGAAAGTGGTGCTGTTTGTATCTGTGTGATGTGTGTTTCTGCGAGGTGGGTGTGGAATGTATGCTAGTGGGTTTTGTGTGTGTTGGTGTTTAGTGCAACCTTGGAGCTAGTATATATCAGTAGTGGGGGTGCAGGGGGGCTGGCCCCCTCCTTATAGTAAGGGTGTGTGTGTGTGTTTGTGTTGTTGTGCGGAGGTAGGTGTACTTGTGCTTGTATGTGTGCTTTAACTGTTGTGGTTTTGGGTTTTGAGGTTTTGATTTTCAGTTTTTTGGGTTTTCGGCTTTATAGTCTCGAAATACTGAAATTCGATTATTTCAGTATTTCGAGATTATAAAGTGATTCCATGTATATATATATATATATATATATATATATATATATATATATTCTCTGTTGGAGGGATGGGGTACTCTGTAAGTGCCTAACCACTATATATATATATATGGATGGAGCTGTGTTCATAATTTGCTTATCTTTTCATAACAAGTGAACATCAGAAGTATATCTTGGAAGGTGAGTTCTCAGAGGGTGGAGGGGAATGTGTGTGAAAGCACCCTACCATTAAACTGGCCTGTCAGGGGCAAAGTGAGTGAGTGTCAATGTGTGTGTATGCATGTATATGTTTGTATATTTGCATGAGACAATTTGAAATTTATTGTTGTGGCCATTATTCCTTCCACTTGATCAGATGGACATGTTTTTTGCACTTAGTTAGTTGGGGTGACAATGGAGGTAGTAAGTGACTGAACCCTCATGATTACTGTTAAATGTGTACGTGGTGTTTGTATGTGCTCATGTGTGTGTCTGTGTGTACACATGTGCGCACACACACCCTGGCCATGTAGGAAGGTGGTTGTGCTTATTTGAAAGTATTGAGCTGAAATATGTTACTTGACCAAAATATCACAATGAGGACATTTAACTTTAGCAAGTCAGAAAGTCATTATTTTCATGGGAACGCAGGCAGCCTTCAGATGAAAGTGACTAACCTCAGATGTCAACTGATCACAGTTAAGCAGTCATTAATCTCGCTTGGCGGGGTTAATATATGTGTGTGTGTGTGTGTGTGTGTGTGTGTGTGTGTGTGTGTGTGTGTGTGTGTGTGTGTGTGCGTGTGTGCACGTGCATGTGTGTGTGTTTGTGCATGAGTGTGTAAGTATATACGAGTGTGATAAAAAAGTTAACATTACTGTTGTTTTTCTAAGTGATTTTAATTGGACATTTGAGGTGCATGCAGTCAGTAAAGTGACTATAATTGGTGGGTATGGAGGCAGTCTGGATGAAAGTGTCTGTTCTCCTCCTTGTTTAAATGCTTAGCAGAAATCCAATTATTATGGAGTACAACATAAGCTTGGAATATGATCTAAAATGCATCACAGAACATCCAAAACATCATGAGGCTTCAAGGGCCTATCAACCCTCAAATACTCCAGGTATGATTTAAGAATTTCCTTCAGATTCACGGGTTCATAGGTGGGTACTAGGCTATTGGCCCTAGGGCCTATACAAGCCTAGCCAAAAAGGTATCATGGCTTTCGCCACCCAATAAAATTATTTTCCTGTGCCCCTGTCGAGCAGAGCCACAGAGATGATCCCTGGGGTGAATTTCCTATTTCCCATCCAATCATCAAGATTTTTCTTGAAGAGTGCTAATGAGGAGCTTTGTTTGATATAGATAGGTAGTTTGTTCTAGAGTATGGGATGTCTCTGGGACAGGAATCTATCCCTCCAGCATGTTCTGTTTATTGTGGTGACAAAGTTTAGGTCCCTAGAGTGTGTAGCTTGGGGGGGATTGGGATTTCTTTAAGTAGAGCATGTCCAACAGCTCTGGGTTTGACATAGCTTTGTATGTTAGGCAGAGATTGCCTCTGAGTAGGCGATATGCGACAGAGTGAAGCTGGAGTTTTTTGAGACGGTCTGCGTAGGCCATCTGTTTGAGGCCGGTAATCCTCTTTGTGAGGTATTTCTGTGGCCTTTCCAGTTGTTGTAGATGTCTTGTGAGGTACATACCAAAAGGGCCATTGTACTCTGTAATGGGTCTAATGAGTGATGAGTAGAGGGGAACAATGGCTTCTTTTTTCCTGGATGAGAAACCTTCTGTGATGAGTTGTGCCACGTAGAAGGATTTCCTGACTACTGTGGCAATGTGATTATCAAAGGAGAGACTACTGTCCACCTGTGTCCCAAGGTCTCTTATCACACTTTCGGTGTTAAGTAGATTACCACCTATGTGGTAGGTCATGGGTACAGAGTTTTTACCAAAGGGGATGACAATGCACTTTTTGGCATTGAGCTTGAGGCCATAGCTTTGACACCAGGCATCTGTCTCAGTGAGGCCCTTTTGTAGGATGTCCACATCATTAGGAGTTTTGATTATGGCTCCTAGTTTGCAGTCATCTGTGAACTTCGTTAGCCAAAGACCTTCTGTGTTGGCCTGTACTTCAGAGAAGTAGATACCAAACAGGAGAGGACCCAGGACTGAACCCTGTGGTACTCCACTTGTCACTGGCTGAGGTCAGATTTGGAGTCTGCTACTTTCACAGTGTGGGTTCTGTCAGTGAACTATTGAAACAACAAAAACCCCTTCTTCCACACAGAATAGAACAACTCTGGCCCCAACAAAATATTCACCGACTGTGAAATAAAAGGAAACAAGCGGAAAATGGAATCTCTTTATTTCTCTCTCTCTCTAGCGCTTCGGTGTTTCCACCTTCAAGGAATATCAAACATTCAAATTGCAAAATACATGTTCTTATATAGAACTTCTAATTGGTAATACACACCCCTTAATTAAAAAATTATGTAATTATATAAAAAAATCCTATCTTAAAGTAAACACTTCCAATTTAGCTCATTATTAAGCCCTATGGGTGTCATAGTTTTATACTTTAAAATAAAAATGCTTTCTTTATACAACAACTTTTGTTTCAACACACTTTCATCATGTACAATTTTATTTTCGTTATATTGATGATTTGATTTTTATTTGTGAAGATGGTATAGAGCAGGTAGACAAATTTATGTCAGACATACATAAGAATCCTTTCGGTCTGACATTTGACGGACTCCAGAAGGGTAATAGGGTGGTATTTTTGGACCTTATTTTGGAAGGTACAGAAAAAGGGAATATTTCATTTAATATACATAGAAAGTTTGCGGATGGTAATCAGTATTTACCTGCTTCAAGTTGCCACCCTCCTCATGTATTAGAGTCTTTACCCTATGATGAATTGGTTTGTGTGTCTAGATTGTGTAGTGAAGTAAGTACTTTGGAGAAGGAATTGGAGACAACTAATTATATGTTTTTACAGAGGGATTATGGACCAAGTATTTTGAAACAAGCACTGGTGAAATTAAAGGATGATCCTTCATGTACAAGAAGGAACATGTTTCATACTAGAAGAATCAATGAGAACAGACAGGAAGGGAGAGATGAAATTTACTATGTCTCAGTGTATAATGTGAAAAGTGAGGAAGTTAAAATTTTAATAGAATATTATTGGAAATATTTGTTAGAGGATAGGATTCTGGCAGGTATTCTTCAGAATAAACCACTTTTCTCATATAAAAGGGGTAGGAACTTAAAAGATATGGTAGTATGTGGAAAGTTTCAAATGCCTAAGATAGATATACCTAAGAAGGTTATGAATTTGGGAACAATAAGTTGCAATAGATGCAGCATTTGCACTTATATTGTTAAAACATTTCATAGTATAAATGGAATAAAATTTGAGCCAAAGGAGGTTTATACATGCAGAAGTAAAGGGGTAATATATGCACTTAAATGTCCTTGTGAACTTTATTGTATAGGGGAGACTAAGAGAGAATTCCATATTAGGTTCATGGAACATGTTAGGGATGTAAAAAATAAGAGGGAAAATAAAATAATTGCTACACATTTTAATACATTTCATAATGGTGATGTGTCTTTATTAAAAGGCACTGTTTTAGAAAGTGTGAAATGTTTATTTAATGATGAAAGTGTGTTGAAACAAAAGTTGTTGTATAAAGAAAGCATTTTTATTTTAAAGTATAAAACTATGACACCCATAGGGCTTAATAATGAGCTAAATTGGAAGTGTTTACTTTAAGATAGGATTTTTTATATAATTACATAATTTTTTAATTAAGGGGTGTGTATTATCAATTAGAAGTTCTATATTAGAACATGTATTTTGCAATTTGAATGTTTGATATTCCTTGAAGGTGGAAACACCGAAGCGCTAGAGAGAGAGAGAGAAATAAAGAGATTCCATTTTCTGCTTGTTTCCTTTTATTTCACAGTCGGGGAATATTTTGTTGGGGCCAGAGTTGTTCTATTCTGTCAGTGAGCTAGTTGGCAATCCATCTTGTGACATAGGGATTTATACCTAGTTTAGTGAGTTTATCTATAATTCCAGAGTGGGGGATGGTGTCAAAAGCCTTGGTGAGATCTAGATAGGCTGTGTGAACCACCTTACCCTTGTCTACTGCTTTGGTGACTGCTTCAAAGAGGTCTATCAGGTTTAGGAGACATGATCAGCCTTTTACAACGAACTGGGTGGGGTCCAGAGGTTGGAGATTACCAATGTCTTTGTTTATAAGTTCCATGATGATACATTCCATGGCCTTGCAGACCAGGCTTGTTAGGCTAATGGGTGGGTATTTCCCGGGGTCCATGGTGGCTCCCCCTTTGTGGAATGGGATAACCATCGCTGTGTGCCATTCAGTGGGCACAAAGCCTGAGGTGAGGCTATGATTGAACATGGTGCTTAGGTGGGGTGCCAGTTCATTCTGTATTTCGTGTAGAATGCAGGCTGGGATGTTGTCAGGTCCCATGGATACTGTGTTCTTAGCTTTGGAGAGTGTGGTTTTTACCTGTGCAGCTGTGATTATAGGAACTTTGCATTCTTCCGGTATAGAGATGTGTCCTTTAGGGGGTGAGATGGGGGTAAAGTTAGCACTGAACCTATCTGCCACAATGTTGGCAATATCAGTTAAGATCACTTAAAATCTCCAGTTCTGAAATTTTTGAGTATATAATACTAATCTGAGCTATTTTAATTTATTTCAAATTTCCCACAATATTCAAAGTCTGCTACAGTTTAATATGATAATAGACAATGGTACTATGACAACGGTATACATAAATAAATAAATAAATGTACATGCTGTATAAGACAAAGCAAGAAGTTTAATTTGAATGCAGTTCCACTTTTTGACACAGAATATATACTAATCAAAATATGAAAACTGTGAAAATGCTCTAAATGCTCCATAGGTCATGTAAGACCCCATGACTTGTGGTTATCCCATGACAAGCCTTGGAAGGTACAGGACTCAAAGCTTACATGTCAAAGAGCTAAGGATTTTAGTGCTACCTTGGATGATCTTCTTCTTCTTTCGGTTTTTCCTGATTAGGGGACGCCACAGAGGATCACCTGTCCACTCATGATTGGCAGTGGAGTTTTACGGTGTTGAGTTGCCAGCCTGGCAGTCAACCTTCCACAGAAGGCACACACACTGACATCTAGGGCCAATTTAGAGTGTCCAATCCACCTACAGCTTGTCTTTGGGATGTGGGAGTAAACTGGAGCACCCGGAGGAAACCCACGCGGCCACAGAGAGGGCATGCAGACTCCACACAGAAGGCACCCCAGCCAAGGATCGAACCGGAGAACTTCTTGCTGTGAGGTGACAACGCTAACCGCTGTACCACCGTGGCCGCCCTTAGTGCTACCTTGGATGGTAGCAGCACAAAAATCATGTATGAGGTAAAGGATCTCTGTATGGACAACTTTGTGGTGAACAAATGTGTTGTACTTCCTTTGGTAGTTCAGTTTTCTTGTTCACTGTCTTAAAAAATTTTCATGCTTGGTGATCTTCAGCCCTTGTTTGCCTCTCCTACTTTTACAGCTTTCTGTGGGATGATGCGTTCTCTTGCTTTATCCCTAGCTGAGGAACATCCAGGGAATCATTTTATCTAGTGAGAGACAGAACATTTTATTACTCAATTTAAAGTTTTTGCCATGATGAACACAAATAATTTATAAGTGAAAAAGTAGAAACTATTAGTGAACGTGGCTCATGGCATACATGTATTCAGTAGTTAAATCAGACAGCTCCTAAACAAAGAATGTAGTGCCATCTGCTGGCAATTTTATGTAATACAATAGTTAAAGCTTTCATTACATGCTGAGAAAGAAAAAGAGCAGCTAGAGAACGCTGTTCTGCAACTCAGCTGTCCAGGTTTTTGCCTCATATTTTTGGTCTGTTCTTCATACAATTTGTGGTTTTCTGGTAAATCACAGAGGACTGAAGTCACTAAATAGTGGTATACATATGAGTTTCCGAGTCATATTGTTCAGAAAATGCATGATAATGGAAATCCTGTTATTCTAGCAACTTTCTAAGTTTATAGAAGTAATATTTAAAATATGTCACTATTTTTGGGCCTTTGTTCCACCCTCCTATTATTTTAGGTGTTGTCCAGAGTTCTTACACCAAGAGGTTGAGAGGTAGGTCTGCAAGAATATTAGAAAAAAGGATATCATTTCTGAGTTATGTCACCGTATGAAAAATGCCAACCAGGATTAGCCATCTTAGACCAAACACAAGCAAAAGCACCATAATTCTGCTTGTAACACGCTGTTTATTTTTAGCCAGCATTTATATCAGCTGTGCATTCTAATTACTGATTGTAGTTAAGAAACAGCAACTTAGCTGCTGGTACTTGTCACATCATGAGGTTAGCAGTATGACTTTAGTGTTCATGCATTTCAGGTGTTCATGAGAGTGACTGTGGAGCTGTCACATTAAACAGATGTAACATGTGTCTCAGCAGGCTGTAAACATGCTTCTAATTCCAGATGAAAGGAGATGACTGACCGTGGGCAGTAACTTCACACTCTGCATTTGGATTTATGATTGGGGAGGTCCTGCATTTCAGAGGTCCAGTCTTTTGGCTGAAATTTTTAACTGAGGACCAGTCTGTCTACATGGGCATTGGTGGTTCCATGCCATTTAATTTATGATTAACTTCTTTCATTTCATGAAATAACTTATTTAATACTACACATGTTCCCAATGTGAGTGGATCATATAACATTATTTCAGCAATACCTTACCCCACTGCCACAATTTCAGCAGTCATATTGCCAGCGAGTTCAGACCCTTAAGTCCTCCTAATTCTTCTTTTCTCGGGTTCGTGATTTTTCTCACACCTGCACAAACTGAAAAAAAAAATAGTATTTAACTTGCTAGAAAATTAGTGTAGAAAAAATATATGCAAGAGATCTTTTTTAATTACCTTTTCTGGATAGTACCTTCCTCCTATGATTACTGTGTCTTCAACTCTTTTTCAGATGTCTTAGCACTACTCATGCAATTAGCTTCCAAAATATTTGTTGTAAGAGACACTCCAAGAAGTGTTTTTTATTTTTTGACTCTGCTATCTTCATGTGCAACCCTGTCCTGAAACAATGCAACAAAACCTCTCTTCTGCTGACATGTTTATGAATTCCCTGCAATCTTGATCTGTGATGTGCACATATCAGTGGTATGACCCATGGATCTTGCAATTTATAAAGGCTGAGTGAGGCCTTTTCGCTATTTATCCCTTCACTGAAAGTCATTGCTACCAACAGTTTTTATTATTTCATTATTTTGTTGGTTGACTTTTACTTTAATCACATCACTGTTCATTACAAAAATGTAGGGTGCATATTTTATCATAAATACAATGAAAAATTAAAAAAAAAAAAAAACAAGCATTTTTTGCAGGGGCACTGCTAAATTATATATGCTTATTTGGTCTCAGATCTTACAACAGCGGGGAAAGATCCTTAACCCCAGCAACTAACAATCCAATACTAGCAAACATAGCACAGAGGAAGATGTTCACACACTCTCTCTCAGTTGTGTAAACTTCAGCACAACTTAACGCACATACGTACAAACTAACTTCACCAACACGCATATTCATCATTCACTATATACAAATACACATATCATGTATCACCATCAATAAGTCTGATGGCTTCTCAGCTTAAATACTGCTACCAAACAGTAATACAGGTAAAAAAAAATATGAGTCTGTCAAGTGGACTGGCAAGTCTGTTTTCACTCAAACAACCTTGTGACAAAAGTGAGGGTAACCATAGTTAGTAATCGTCTTGAGTGGATTAGTCCAAATGGGCCTGTGATCCGTTTTCATGGAAGATCCAAGGTAGAATTCATACTGACTAGAGAAAATGTGCTCAGGGCCCTGGGAAATTTCCCTTGTTCTGTGTCACATGGCAGTGAGTGAGTTTCAAGATGCTGCTGATGGAGATCAAGTGCTGAAGAGATGGTGATTACTGAACTAGCTTCCGGAGGATTGAAAACACATTGAATGTTGTCCTTAGATGAACAAATGGTGAGCGAGAGGATATGACTGAGAATTTATGGTCTGAAGTTGTTCAGAAAATCTAATAACAATGTGAATTTGACAAATGGCACTGAACCTCTGTCTGATGTAAATTTAATTTAACATTTAAGTGGATCTACTGTCTTAATAGAATTATCTTGAGACAATATTAATGAATGGTAGAAGCTGTTTCAGGTAAAGTCAGTACAGTTGTCTAAGAGGCAGTAACAGGAGGCATTACTCCTTTAGAGAAGTTGTAGAAGCTAGTACAGAGTAGCAAGCCTAGAGGTGGTGGTGTGGAGCAAAGGAATGTCTTGTTATGTTTTAGATTTCTACAAGCAGGAGGCCCCATGGATACATACAGTTTTCAGAATGAGGCAGTCCCTTCTTTTGGGGTAACAATCCCTGATGTAAGGCTGTTTCAGCATTTTTTTTTCATCAGAGATAATTTTGAATCACAATTTGCTGTAGAACTGTTAGTTAATAATAATTGTCTTTCGGCTTTTCCCAGTTAGGGGTCGCCACAGCGGAACTCCGGTCCGCTAATAATCGGCAGTGGATTTTTACAGTGCCGAGTTGCCAGCCCAATGCCCAACCTTCAAAGAAGGCACGCCCATTCACATTAGTTAATAATTTTAATAAAAGAAAACAGAGTTTACCATGTCTTCTTATACAGTGTATGATCTTCACTTGAATAAAAAATGAAAAATACAAATATATACACAAAATATTTTTATGTCAAAGAAAGAAGTCTGCACTAAATTATAAAAATATTGTAAAGTTGTCCAATCATTAATCAAAATAAACTACAGATTGCAGACTAGGTTAGGGGTGAAAGGATTAAACAATTTACTGGTTGAAATGGTAAAAACTAAACCATGTGGACAATCAAATGTACATAAAAAATAGTGAGTGCTTTATGTTATGCTGGGCAGTCAAAACAATGTGTTTTGCATGTGGAGGGATGGGTTATTTTAAACATAATTGCCCTAAATTAATGTGTGAGGAGTGTGAAGACATAACAATGGTAACTGTATTAAAAAATGTCCTAGGTATGGAGGAGCAGATCATTTTGCGGTAGAGTGTCTAAAGAAAGGCGGACATTACTGAGTCAAATAATAAAAATTGGGTTTCTTTCTCAGTTCTGGTTCCAGAAAATGCATGATTTTCACAGGAAGATACTAAACAATTAACCACTGAGGGTAAGTTTTCCAGTGAATTTGATTGTTCTGTCAAATAAATCTGCAGTACTGCTTGTAAAGATAGCAGAAGTGTGAAGTGAAGATGGATATACTGTGGAAAATGATAAAAAGAAATGATGGAAAACCCTAGAAAGAAAAGGGAAATTCAAAGAAAGAGTTCGACGTAAAACATGAGAAGTACAACACAATGTAAAGAGTTGGATGTCATCAGAGCAAAAATGGGGAATTTTATAATGTTTAAAGCATTTGAACACTTCAATTTCTTATCAGGTGAGTAGAAAATCCAGAGCAAATGTATGCAGAGGCCTTTCTCAAGGGTGGGTGTGGGGGACAGGGCTAAAAGTTGCTGGTTAGGTGAACCAAATATATGCTCATGGGTGTCCATTTCATTTTAGATAAAAATATTAAAATAACACATGTGACTATAGTATACCCTAGTAGCGCTTTGGTAATATATATAGATTAAAAAGTATATAAATGGAGTATTATTAATATCTGTGCATATATTATTTCAGCAGCTAGAAACAATTATGGGAAATGTTACAAGAATGGTTATGTAAGAATGTCTATTATTTAGGAAGGGGAGTTTATTGTAAACTAAAAAAAAAATGTAGATGGAGGAGAGAAGGAACTTGTGCTTGGCTTTCTAATTGTTTTTCAGACCATAATTTACTTTTAATAACTGTAGATGTTCCAAACCTTGAGTGGCAAAAACCCATTGACATAAAAAATGAAAACAAATGCCAGAAACTCTAAAGGGCAAAGGCTCAAACTGTAAGCATTTTTGCAGAGTGGTATGCACCCCTCCATGCTCACCTGAATGTATGCATGCCAACTCCACCGTCACACAAACTCAAAGAAGGGAAAAATCTCCCAAAACAAAGGAATCGCTGCAGGTGCACACTTAATAACTGCACCAGCAGTGATTTCCTAGGGAAACCAGTTGTCAGTGTTCTGTTCCTTGGTATCTTGTGACTTGTGCACCTGAAGCCTAGGAAATGGAAATTTGGCGATTATAGAATATACATGTAGGATACATAGAAATAAGCAAACAGTTAGTTAAAGAGAGTGATAAAGTTGGTGAATTAATATAATGAAAACATTGTATAAGTACAGCAGAACAAAAGTGAAGAGAAGAGAGAGGGCGATAGCCATGCATATACCTAAAAACAGGGAAATCAGAACAGATGATGTCTGCAGCACTGAAGAGAAAAAGAAATCTAAGACATGTGGAAGGTAATGTAAAGGAACCTGAAGAAATTGTCCGATACTGTAAAATATACTGCAGATAGTTAATTATAATTCAAAGAAATTTCAAACAGAAGACCATGTGTATGAAGATTTACAGCAAGAAGGTTTAGATTGGCGAATACAGTTACAAGAACTGGAGAAACCCTTTACACTCTCAGAACCAAAACTGGCAATAAAAATTGTTAGTAAATCCTTGCTTTTTTGTGAGTATGGCATACGCTATTTCCATTTCATTTCCTTCACAGCAGTGGCAGTACAGGTTTATAGTCGCTGTATTTAAAGAATCTGTGAGTAGAGAAATGATTTCTGGATTACTTCCGCAATGCTATGAGGAAGTGTGACGCCCCTGCACTAGCCCAGTAATCAAGGAGCCTCATTCCTCACCACTGATAACAGTGGGAAATGTACATGCTGGGAGGATGACAAGTACACACACAGTAAAGTGTAATTTCCCTTAAGAGCACACAGAGATCACAGTCAGTTTGGGGCTGGTTACTCCCTCTTTCTCCAGATCCCCAATAAGACTCCCCACTGGCACAGCTATAGGGTTGAGATCTCAGCTGAGTGGCCAAGCCAAAACCTCCAGCACCCTCTCTGTCCAACCAGTGCTTCGTGTCCCGGCTCAAGTAGCTCACACACACACATGCGCACACACACGCACACACACACACACACACACACACACTGAGATTTGATTTATATACAAACACACACACGCACACACACACACGCACACACACACACACACACACACACACACACACACACACACACACACACACACACACACACACCTAGGAAAGGCTGGCACAGGTTTATTATCTATGACTCCTTCTGCCCAGACTATAAGGTAGTTCCAGCTGCCACCAGCCAACTTGTTATCAGCTACTCTAAGGCCCTTAACAAAGGTTATCCAATCCTACTGTTGTAATGTTACTATTAATCCAAATGGTAGTCTGACCAAGAGCAAGGCTATTTAGCAGTGGCCTGTACAGTATCTCCAAATAGATATACAAGCACTCTAAGAGCTTAAATATATCTCACAGATAGCCACAAAGATAGGTTTAAATATATTTAATAATAAATAATAAAAAACAAAGACAATATTAAATATGTATTCACAGTAACTTCAGATTTCAAAATCACAGGAAATATTTAAAACAACATTGCAGGACAGTCTCAAATAAATAAAGAAAACATCTAAGCTATACTTTACTATATTCCTATCTGAGTCTAAAAGAGTTACTATGCACTAAAAACTCACAGAACAGTACACAAGCAGAAGTGCAGAAGGTGGTGATGAGTGGATGTTTCCAGGTCAAAGACAAAATGCAAAATGCACAGTCTGTCTCTAAGAGTTCTTAAATTAATATCAAATATTACTGCTGGGTTAGCTTGGATGACATCACTTTTTGTCGCTTGACCCTCAGTTCCCAAGCTAAACCCCCATTGTTGCATCTAGCATCTCCCTGTGAAAAATGCATATCTCTCAGATCTTTGTAGCTGCTAGGAAGTCATAAAATAATAAAACACTTCTGCATCTCAAACCTAGTAATTACTTCTCTTTTAAGACAATACAAACAATGTCTAGTTCTAGCTATTGTGTCTGTGACTACACTAAAACTTACAGATAAATTTTATAGCACAATAGTAAAACAATTTAATTTCAACTTATTTTCTTGAAGTTTTGCAAGTTAACTCTGTATGTTCTAGTTTCTATTGTTAAAACATATACATTTGCACAGGTATGTAGTTTGTATACATTTCTGTTCTTTTTAAGTAGGGTACACTGTGGACACATCCTTGAAGCTCAATACTGTACAAACCCTGTTCAACACACACTTCTGTACCTGTAGTTTAATATACAAATAACCTAAAGACAAGCATATGAATCATGTTGATATTCGCAAATGACATATGATTATTTACAAAATTCCAAATAGCTGGGCTGGCAGTATTGGCCTATGTCACACTCCCCCCACCCCAAAAACTCACTCTAGTTTTTCAAGTGACCCTTGAGAAAAGTTGCTTGAGAGGGTTGAGCCTATCTGGGAATACCTTACCCCATTCCCTGTCTTGAGAGCCCATCTGCGTTGCCATTGCTGACCCCAGTACAGTGCTGCACTGTCCCATCATATGCCTGAAACCCTAGGCTCCACCATAATAATTTTGGATTTGGCTGGCTGGCTCTATGCAGCCATAGATCCCCCTCAGACTCTCCCTGCCTTGTCCTGCAAATACTCAGCACAAGAGCCTCCCTATCATGGTAAGGTTTCATCATGTTAATATGGTACAGTTTGTGCCCCTGCCTCCTGCCTAGTAGTTCTACCATGTAGTTAACATCACTGACATTCCTTACCACTTTGTAGGGTCCCTCCCAAGCTGCCTGCAGCTTGTTGTGTCTGACAGGAATGAGAACCATTACCTGCTGCCCCACAGCATACTCTCTTGCTCAAGCATTCCTGCCATACCAGACCTTTTTCTGCTGTTGGGATTCTGCCAGGTTCTCCTTGTCCAAGCCCATAAGCTCCTTGAGCCTTGTCCCGAAGTTTAGGACATATGCCACAACAGACTCCTTGTGGAATACACACTCACCCTCCCATTCATCTCAAATCATATCTAGAGGCCCCCTCACCCTATGCCCATACATTAACTCAGAGGGTGAAAAACCTGTGAATTCCTGGGGCACCTCGCTGTAAGCAAACAATAGATGTGTCCCAATCCCTCTTAACCTGGTGTGCAAATGCCCATAGCATCGTCTGGAGTGTAGAGTTTAATCTCTCAACCAGACCATTAGTCTGGGGATGTTAGGCAATGGTCTTTAGGTGCTTCACTCCACAGTGCTTCCACAGACAAGCCCGCAGGTCTGACGTGAAATTGACACCTCTGTCAGTCAGTGTTTCTTTTGGGAAACCTACCCTGCTGAAAATATCTAACAGAGCATTTGCCACATTTTCTGCCTCAATGGAGGACAGAGCCACCACCTCAGGGTATCTGGTAGCAGAATCTACTACCACTAGGATATATTTTTCCCTGTGGAGCTTGGGGTACTCAGAGGTCCCACAATATCCATATCCACCCTCTGAAATGGTTTCTCAATCACAGGCAAAGGCATCAAAGGAGCTTTCGCCTTGTCTCCTCTCTTGTCTACCTTTTGGCACTGCTCGCAGGTCCTGCAGTACCCTGTTACATCTCCAGAAATCCCAGGCCAATAAAAGTTCTGCATAATATGTCTCTTTGTACATTTCATTCCCATATGACCTACAAAGGGAATATCATGAGCTATAGCTAGAAGTGCCAGATGGTAGGTGCTGGGTATTACCAACTGCTGCATTTTCTCTCACCCTCTAGCCCTCCCTCAGGGGTCCACTCTCTGTACAGTAACCCTTTGTACCAGTGTACAGATTCCCCTTTTCCTTGACAATCAGGTGCCTCACTAGCTACGTCCCTCAGGCCTTGTAATGTAGGGTCTGAGAGCTGAACCTGTCTCAGTTCTCTCTTGGTAACCATTCCCAGCTCCCCTTCCACAGGAAGTCTGGTATCCTGTGACAGCGGTGCCTCACTGTCAGCCTGGGTACTACTACTCATCTCTGCGCTTGCAGTCACTCTGTCCAAGGGAACATCAGTACCCACAAGCAGCTGTGGCTCACCTTCAGTCTGACTGCTACAGGTAGCTCCCTCCCTGGAGTAACCACCTCACCAGTCTTGGCTGCAAGTGTGTGGTCTGTTTGGGTCTCCCACAGGCTAACAGACTCATATGCTTGTTCATTCCCGATCAGGACATCTGCGGGGATATCCTCAAACACACCTATGTGCTTGCTTCCTTTTCCACCCTCCCAGTCAAGGTGAACCCTAGACAAAGGTATTTGAAATGGGGTCCCTCCCAAAGCTCTGACTGGAGTAGATTTCCCAAGCAAGCAGCGCTCCTCTTTAACCATTGCAGGCCCCACAATGGTTATGTCAGAGGCTGTGTCTCTCTTAGCATTGGCCTTATGCCCATTTACCAAGATAAGATATAACCTCTTGTGGTAGTTTGGTACTGCTGTTGTCTTGAGACAACTTACTGCTGGCATTGTTTCATTCCCACTTACTGGCTATCCCACCTTTTGTTCCCCACCTTGCCTCCGTGGACATCTGTATGATACATGGCCCCACTGGTTGCATTTAAAACATTTAATCCTTAGTCCTGGATGTGTACCTGGACTAATGGCTTCGGCTGCTACTGGCGGACTCTGTTGGATCAGTCTGGGTTGCCCACCATGGGTTCCCTTAGGCCCATGAGCAGCACTGGGTATCCATTTCCTGGCAGTGATGCCCTGCTTGCTAGATATAGGTCTCCCTTCTTCCCCAACTCATCTGCAGTATTGCATTGTCTATCAGCTAACCAGATTCTGATGTCCTCAGGCAAAGTGCTAAGGGCTTGTTCCCTCACCAAAATGTCTGCCAGCCCTTCAAAAGTGGTGACCTGACATCCATTCACCCAGCTATGAAATAAGTGCTCAGTTCAGTAACATATTCACACACTTTCATCTGCCTTGCACCTATGCTTACAAAGCTTTTTCCTATAAGCTTCAGGTGTTAACTTAAAACATTCTAAAAAACAATTCTTCACAGTATTAACCATTTAAGCAATCAGTATCAGACACTTTAGAAATAGAAGTTACACCTTTGCCATGGAGTAAGGGGGTCAGGAACCGTACCCAGAGCCCATGGTCAACATTATACTGTTTACATACCATTTCAAACATATGAATGAAACTATCAAAGTCATCACCCTCTGTAAATTGTGGAAGAAATTTATTGACCTTTGTTGCTTCTGGGGTTCAGTTACTCCCTTCCCGATTACTTCCATGACCCTGGCAAATAGTCAGCATCTCCTTTTCATGTTCATAGGTTCATAGGTTCATACTAGGCTATCTGCCCTAGGGCATTTATAAGCCTATCCCAGAGTTTTGTGACTTTCGCCACCCCTTTAGTTTGAAGGACACTATGCCCATTATTTAGCTGTGCCTCTGTCAAGCAGTGACACTGAGGTGATCCCTGGGGTATACCTGCGATCTCCCATCCATTAGTCAAGATTTCTCTTGAACAAAGCCAGCGAGGTGCTCTGCCTCACATGTACCGGGATTTTGTTCCACAGCATAGGGAGTCTCTGGGTGATGAATCTGTCCCTCCAGCACGTCCTATTTATGACCATGTCAAGGTTCAAGTCTCGTGCTCTTGTAGATCGGATGGATTTAGATTTTTTGAGGTGAAGCATGTTCATTAATTCCGGGTTGGACATGGCCTTGTATGTCAGGCACAGGTCACCTCTGAGCAGGCGTTAAGCGACTGAGTAGAGCTGGAGCTCCTTCAGTCGGGCAGCATAGGACATATTTTTGAGACCCTTTATCCTTTTGGTGAGGAACTTTTGGGGCCTTTCCAATTGCTGCAGGTGTCGGGTCAGATACATTCCAAATGGGGTGTTGTACTCAATCATCGGTCTGATGAGTGATGAGTACAGGGGAATGATGACCTCCCTTGACCTAGATGTGAATCCCTTCATGATCAGGTGGGCAATGTAGAAGGTCTTCCTAACTACTTTGGCAACGTGGGTGTCAAATGAAAGGTTACTGTCAACCTGGGTCCCCAGATCCCTGATAACCTCTTCTGTGCTTAGTGGATTGCCACCTATATGGTAGCTGGGGGTAACCTTGTTTTTCCTGAAGGGTATGACTATGCATTTTATAGCGTTTAACTTTAGACCTTGGCTTTGTCACCAGTTATCCATTTCTATGAGACCCTTCTGAAGGATATCTGTGTCTGATGTGTTTTCAACTATGGCGCCCAGTTTGCAGTCATCTGCAAACTTTGTCAGCCATAATCCTCCTGTGCTTGCCTGTACGTCTGAAAAGTAGATGCCGAACAAGAGTGGGCCCAGGACCGAGCCCTGTGGGACACCGCTTGTGACAGGCTTGGAATCAGACATGGCGCCAGCAACTCTGACCCTGTGGGTTCTGTCACTTAGCCAGTTTGCAACCCATCTTGTGACGTATGGGTTTACATTTAAGCTGGTGAGTTTTTCTATGATGCCTGAGTGGGGTATTGTGTCGAATGCCTTTGCCAGGTCAAGGTAGGCTGTGTGGACTGCCTTGCCCTCATCAATGGCCTTGGTGACTGTTTCGAAAAAGTCAACCAAGTTTAAAAGGCATGATCTGCCCTTGACAAAGCCAAATTGGGTTTGATCCAATGTCTGCAGGTCCCCTATGTCTTTATTTATGAGTTCCATTATGATCCTTTCCATAGCTTTGCAGACCAGGCTTGTCAAGCTGCTGGGACGGTAGTTTCCAGGGTCGGTGGAGGCACCGCCTTTATGTAGTGGGACCACAGTTGCCGTACGCCACTCCTTGGGTACGTATCCTGAGGTGAGGCTAAGATTAAACAGCTGCCCTAATTGCGGGTTTAATTCCTGAATGAGTTCGTGGAGCACACAACCGGGGACACCATCTGGTCCCATGGATGCTGTGTTTTTCGCCTTGGAGAGAGCTGTTCTCACCTGAGCATTTGAGATGTTTGGGAGGCTACAATCCTCTGGTATAGATATTTCTCCTTTTGGGGGGATGTTGGGGGCCTTTTGGGGCAGATGTTGCCTCTGCCTCTCATTCTCTTCAGCTTCCAGATGTCTCAGTTTCTCATTTTCCGGAGCCTCCAGATGTGTCAGTCTTTCTGCTGCTTCTATTTCCATACGTTTGGCCTCCAGTTCAAGGCTTTTTGACTCCAGACAGATTTTTAAGCCCTCAGTGGAAAGGTTGAAATTTCCATTATCTGAGAGTGGCACATCTCTAAGGCCAGCATGGTTGTCCTCCTGATTGCTGGGATGTGATGCAGCTTTCCCAAGATTGCAATAATTTCTGCTTTAGTCAGGTTGGCATGCACCAGTCCTTTAGCCTGGCACATCTCAGCCATCTGGCTCCCTGTCAGCTTGCCATATTCCTCTGCTGACATGCTTGCCTGCTCTCCCTGACTAACTAAGGTAACAAAAATAAATAAATAAATAAAGCAATTGTGATATGAAACTGTGTATTTTCACTTTGTGGCTGACTGAGAGTACAAACACTTTCAGTGACCACTGTTTACAAACTACAGGAATTTGATATCCATACCACTACAGGCAAATTAACATGTGATGTGGCTATCCCACCACTGCCAACCAATTAATATGTGATGCCCCCGCACTGGCCCAGTAATCAAGGAGCCTCAATCCTCACCACTGGCCACAGTGGGGGACGTACACACTGGGAGGATGACAAGCACACACACAGTAAAGTACAATTTCCCTTAAGAGCACACAGAGATCACAGTCAGTCTGGGGCTGGTTTCTCCCTCTTTCTCCAAATCCTCAATACTACTCCCCACTAGTACAGCTATAGGGTTGAGATCTCAGCTGAGTGACCAAGCAAAAACCTCCAGCACCCTCTCTGTCCAACCAGTGCTTTGTGTCCCTGCCCAAGTAGCTGACACACACACACACACACACACACACACACACACACACACACACACACACACACACACACACACACACACACACACACACACACACACACCTGGGAAAGGCTGACACAGGTTTATTAGCTATTCCCCCTTCTGCCCAGACTATAAGGTAGTTCTGACTGCCACCAGCCAACTCTTTATCAGCTACTTAAGGTCCTTTGCTAATAAACCTGTGTCAGCCTTTCCAGTGGGGGGTCTTACTGGGGATCTGGAGAAAGAGGGAGAAACCAGCCCCAGGCTGACTGTGATCTTTTTGTGCTCTTAAAGGAAATTGTACTTTAGTGTGTGTGTGTGTGTGTGTGTGTGTGTGTGTGTGTGTGTGTGTGTGTGTGTGTGTGTGTGTGTGTGTACTTGTCATCCTCCCAGTGTGTACGTCCGCCACTGTGGCCAGTGGTAAGGACTGAGGCTCCTTGATTACTGGGCCAGTGCAGGGGTGTCACAGGAAGATCTGAAAATACTTTGAATATAAAAGAAAGAACAAAGTTTAGAACTGGAGACTCATTTCATTATTAAACTAAGGTTATAGTTTATTGTCAAATATGGTGCAAAAGAGAATGTAGGTACATGTTTAAAAAGTTAACTGGGGAAGTGGTTGGTAGAAGATGTTAGTGTGTATGCAATTTTCAGGATAGTTAACGAATGTCTGCAGAAATTGGTGTTAAAAGAGAAATATGGATTCATGTGGAAACTGAATGTAGTTAATGTGAACTGAGGGGGTGGAGCTAGGAACTAAACCTTCTATTTAAGGGGTAAAATAAAACATTTCAGAGCTTTATTGGAAAGGCTCACCCAAACTCTGCTACACTTTGCTGTGAGGGAAAGGTTGGTTTGCTTTTTATTTGTTGTATTTTGTATTGGTTTATAGCCTTTTTTATATTTTGAGTGCTGTGATTTGTTTTCTTTACCTTGTGTTTTGCATGTGTTCTGCTTTTAACTGCATATTAAAACTTCAAAAGACACCACAGCTCTGTTTCTTGTGAGTCAGGCAGAAATCCCCCCCCCCCCCACCCCACTACTCTGTCACTGTTGTGTTCTTAAATACCACTGTCTTTCTAGCTGCCTGCCTCTTATGTTAATTTGACCATATATCTCATTTCCTCTCTGCTTTCACTGGCTGGTATAATTAAGCACACAATTATCATTTTGTGAAATCACTCCCCTTCAGCTATTTAAATTTATTGTTCATTCTACTGTATTCCATAGTACCAGAATACAAAAGTGATCACCCCCTTCAATCTATCTTGCTGTTTTAAAAATAGTGACTCTCCACTAAAACTTAACTTTTTAGACAGGTAAAACTTAAATTACCTACTTTCACATCTAACTTGTCTAGTGCACACTGCAGTGTTTAGGATAAACCATTTTTTTTTCATCTTACCTTTAAGCATCCCTGTGAGTAGCACTTGCTCTAATACCTGCTGGAAAGCTCTAGGAAGCCTTAAACTGATACAAGCACTCAACTCTCCATATTAATAAGGAGAAGTTAATCATAGGCACTAAACAGCCTGTAATTGCAAAGTACCTTGCTAAGGTAAGGGGAAACAGCTCCTGTACTTTAAAAAAAAAAAAGCACCAAACCAGGCATGTTCAAGGGTCAGCTTCCGTTGATTTCTCCTGTCCACCTGGTGAATATGGGAATACTGGGGCAATGCAGTAATTGCCTCATGTACACAGACAACCCTCTCCTCCTACCACCCAAAACTACAAACTACAACCTGTGAGAGATGCACTTACATAGCCAAACTGGAAGCAACGCTCTCTCCGCCCAAGATTGTGCTAGACAGTCAAGAGGAGAAGGTTAATACCTGCACTACACCTCAAGCAACACATAGCCCTTCTAAACTCACACCACCAACACCCACACATAGCAACACTAAATCCACATATGCGGAGGCTCTTAACTGTAACCTGCCCAAGCAACAAGGACCTCTGAAGCTGAAACGCAAACAAACACCATTCACAACCAAAGTGTTACATAGGTCAAAACACCAGTGTGCCACCCAGCAACAGCCCCTAATGCAAGACAACGTACCTAACACTTTAGTCATAGGTGACTCTATAGTCAGGCACACTGATGTCCCACTCACCAGGCTGAACAAGGAGAAAATTACAGCGAGCTGCCTGTCGGTTGCCAGGATCCGCCACATAACTCATGCACTCAGGTCACTCCACAACAAGTACAAATATGACTCTGTCATTCTTCATGTTGGAGTCAATGACTTGAGATGTATCTCCCTGGACTACATGAAAAGAGACATGGAAGAGCTCTCGGATCATGTGGCCCAGTCAGGTATGACCCTAGCCCTGAGTAGCATCCTGCCTTCGCCCAGAATGATACCACAATATAAGGACAAAATGATTGACTTCAACAATTGGCTAAGCTTCTGGTGTCATTCAAAGGGGATCCAGTATCTGTCTGCCTGGGACAACATGATTGACAGACCACAATGCTTTGCCAGAGATGGTCTGCACCTGTCGCCCCTGGGATTCAGGTTACTGGCTAAGGCTCTTGCCACCCCTATAGTGCCTTTTTTAGGCAAAGTTCAAAGGACAAAACCACCAACATAAGGTACAAGCATGCAAAATCTGAAGGTAATGCTACTCAGTGCTAGAAGTCTAAACCTCAAAATGCACTCTCTCGAGGCACTCCTAAAAATGTAGAACATCGATATCTGTGCAGTAACTGAGACCTGGTTCAAGGCTCCAGAGAGCACCCCTGCAATACCAGGCTACAACTCTTATCACACTTTTCGGCTACCAAACCAGGATTGAAACACTAAAGGTGGAGGAGTGTCCATATTCACCAGGGATATTCACACCACCAGATTAGTTGCCCAACACAATGTGTCTGAAATTCTCCAGGTGCAACTAACACTAGGTAAGACTGCAATCCAAATTGTAGCTTGCTACAGATCCCCCACCATGCCCCAAGATTCTCACTACACCTTTCTAAATATACTGGAAAATATTAATATACAACCAAACACCCTAATACTGGGTGATTTCAACTACCCTGCCATTAACTGGGAAAACTACTCGTGCACCAACACCTTTGCCCAATGGTTCTTGGAATTCATAAATTCCAATGCCCTGGATCAACTAATCCATAGTCCCACCAGGGGCTCCAGTATCCTAGACCTGGTCATTACCAACATGAGAAATCGATGCTCCACACCTATGATCACCCCCTCATTGGTCAGGTCAGACCATAAGCTAATCACCCTTAACATCCACATCCCACCCCCACCTCCCCCACCCCCAGTAAGAAATCCTCCATAAAAAACTTCTCCAAGGTCAACTTCATGCTACTCAAGTCAGAAGTTACAAACTTCTTGACACCCATGCAGACAGGAACTGAAAGTTTGACTGCTGAGTCCTACACTGAGGTACTGTACGAGCACATTCACTCATGCATGAATTGTGCCATCCCAAATAGAACCAAGATGCTCTCCTCCAAAAAAGGAAGCCAATCTGGTGGCCCCTGCAATAAACAAACTTTACAACAAAAGGAAAAAACTGTTGCAGAAAAGAGGAAAATCCCAGGATGCAAAAAACACCCTTACCAGCCTCAGTAAAAAGCTGAGATTCCTCATAAAATCCTCCAAAGCTAGTTACAAAAATAAAATTGCCAAAGATTCCAAAGACAGCCACAAGGCATTCTATAACTATGTCAAGAATCTAAATGGCAATGCTCAGATCTGCTCTGAGCTACAACAGAATGGCATTAAATATACTGATCACAATGATATTGCCAATATCCTGGCAGATCGATTCAGTGCCAACTTCACCCCCCCTCTCACTCACTAAATGACCCATCTCAATACTGGAAGATTGCCAAATTCCGGTAATAATGACCACACAGATAAAAAACGCACTCTCCAAATCTAAGAATACAGCATCCATGGGACCAGATGACCTCCCGGGCTGTGTACTACATGAACTACAAAATGAACCGGCACCTCACCTAAGTCTCATGTTTAATCATACCCTCACCTCAGGCTTGGTGCACAGCTACAGTTATCCCCCTCCACAAGGGGGGATCCACCTTGGATCCTGGGAACTACCGCCCCATTAGTCTGACGAGCCTGATCTGCAAGGCCGTGGAACGTATTATCATGGAACTTATAAACAAAGACACTGGCAACTTTAGAACACTGGACCCCACCCAGTTTGGGTTTGTGAAGGGCCAATCTTGTCTCCTGAACCTTATTGACTTCTTTGAATCAGTCTCCAGAGCCGTGGATGAGGGTAAGGCAGTCCACACAGCCTATCTGGACCTCGCCAAGGCCATTGACACCATCCCCCACTCTGGAATTATAGATAAATGTATTAAGCTGGGCATTAATCCTAAGTCACTCGATGGGTTGCCAACTGGCTTACTGATAGAACCCACACTGTAAAAGTAGCTGACTCCAAATGCAGCTCCAGACAAGTGACAAGTGGAGTACCTCAGGGTTCAGTCCTGGGACCTTTCTTGTTTGGCATCTACTTCTCTGAAGTACAGGCCAACATTAAGGGACTCTGGCTATCAAAATTTGCAGATGACTGCAAACTGGGAGCCATTATTGAATCCCCAAATGATGTTGATACTCTACAAAAGGGCCTTACAGAAACAGATGCTAGGTGCCAGAGCCATGGGCTCAAGCTTAATGCCAAGAAATGTATAGTTATCCGCTTTGGGAAAAAACATGTACCCATGAATTACCACATAGGTGGCAGTACACTAAACACCAAAAGTGTGATAAGAGACGTAGGGACACAGGTGGACAGTGGTCTCACCTTCAATATCCACATCACCACGACAGTCAGGAAATCCTTCTATGTGGCACACTTCATCACTAAGGGCTTTTCATCCAGAAAAAAGGAGGTCATTGTCCCACTGTACTCATCTCTCATTAAACCCATTATACAATACAATGCCCCATTTGGTATTTGCCTCTCAAGGCATCTGTAACAACTGAAAAGGCCGCAGAAATACCTCACTAAAAGAATCACAGGCCTAAAGCAGATGCCCTGTGCTGACCTCCTTAAAAAAACTCCAGCTATACTTTGTTGAATATCGTCTACTCCGAGGCAATCTCTGCTTAACATACAAGGCCATGTCAAACCCAGAGCTGTTGGACATGCTACACTTAAAGAAATCCCAATCCTTCAGAGCCTCATGCTTCAGGGATCTAAATCTTGTCATCACAATAAACAAAACATGCTGGAGGGATAGGTTTCTGAACCAGAAACTCCCCAGACTCTGGAATAGACTGCCCATACATGTCAAGCAAAGCGCCTCTTTGGCCCTCTTCAAAAGGAATCTTGATGATTGGATGGGAGAAAGGAAATTCCCCCAAGGATCACGTCAGTCGCCCTGCTAGACAGGGGTCCAGGGAAGTAAATAGTGTGGGAAGAAATGTCCAGGGAATTGTTATGGCTAGACTTGTATAGGCCCTAGGGCCGATAGCCTAGTACCAACCTGTGAACCTATAAAGTTTACATTAAAGTTTATGATTATGATTCACATGCACAGTTATTAAGACTATTAGGTTTTGGTAATGAAATAGTATGCTATCCTACAGAAGTTTATTCTACACTCATTTTTAAGACCAATGATTGATGGTTGTATAGAAAATAAAGTAAGGATAAGTGATTGTGTAGGAAATAATATAAGGATGGATAGATGTTATTTGAACTGTGCATATACTATGTGGTTGCAACTGTTAAGAAATAATTATCATATTTTATTACAGGGTGGTATCCTATTTTCATGACTTAAGCATGCAGTTTATTGTTATATGTAGAAAATGTTGCACTGTATGAAGATTTTATGTTAATTAGTCAAAAGGTGTTATTGGCTTTGGAACAGAGCTTGATGGAAAGTTAGTGTGTGTCATCCTCAAGCAGGATTTTTTTTTGGAGTTGAATTTCATAATGAGAAACAAGAAATTAGGCCAATGGAAGACCATCTGAAGGAAATACAAAGGTGGATTAATGCACAGAAGTCAAAGGACTTATTAAAGACTTTTAAAAAGCCACGGTGGTGCAGCGGTAGTGTTGTTACCTCACAGCAAGAGGTTCTCCCATTCCATTTTCGGCTGGAGCGCCTTCTGTGTGGAGTCTGCATGTCCTCCCCACGGTCGAGTGGCATTCGAAAGGCATGCGTGAATGGGCGTGCCTTTGTTGAAGGTTGGGCATTGGGCTGGCACCTCGGCACTGTAAAAATCTACTGCCAATCATTAACGGACCGGAGTTCCGCTGTGGCGACCCCTAACCAGGAAACGCCGAAAAAAGAAGAAGAACAACATACAGATTGGGTACAAACAGGCAAGAGCTTTTCTTTTTTATTTCGGAGAAATCAGAAAAAAACATGAATGGGTATTTTATTTTCCAGCATATGAGGTAATAGACTGAGCTCTATTAATGGAGAAATATTTTATCAGGACATTGAAAATGGAGGACTGAATATGATTCATCCAGACGAGTTATTGTTACTGGTTTGTAAACAGATTGAATCAGACAGTCAATAATGATTTTAAAAATTAAAAATAATTTGGTGGTGTATTATAAGTGTGTTATCACAAAGATGAAAACAATGATGTTTTATATAGAGACATAAAAATTAAAATAAAAACTTTATTTTAAAAAGTTAGTGACATTTAAAGTTTACAATAACACAACAGGAACCAAAGAAATAGGTAGGAATAGTATTACAACAATGTTATTCTGAATCAGGTTGGAATCATCTGGATGCCAAATGTGTTTAAGGTTTCAGAAAAATTGATGTTTTTATGTTAGAAATATCCTTTTAAGGAAGATTTTGTGTGGTGTATAGGACATCAAAAATTGGGTGTTAAAAGCTGTGATGCCATACAAAAGTATGAAAGAAAGATTGTCTTTTGTGGTTGGTTAAGAACCATTGAGCATGTTTGAGTGCCCTATAACAAAAAAGTTTGGGATACAGTTAACGTAGTACAGGTAGCACCATATGTGTCAGGTGTGACTTAACAGATCAGTTATTTTACTATGGTGTTAAAGAACATGGAGAATACTCTGAAAATGGAACTCCAACTGGATGTTTAAATTTTGGAAATTCTGGATTGCTAGCTCTTTGGCAGATTGCGCGCTTATAGAAGCTGGTAAGGGAGGATGGGAGTGAATGGTCCTTGCTGGCTCACCCATACTGGTGGTGGGGGGGGGTAGCTCTGGCTTACCACATGAGTGACACATAGGTGAAGCTCTACATGCAACATCTCATAGGGTCTAGTAAGTGCACACCACCAAGTGCATTGTATTGTAAGGTGAGGGGAATTGAACATGCAGAGGCATACTTCCCCTCAGAGGACAGATATACGTAGTGTGTGTGTGTGTGTGTGTGTGTGTGTGTGTATGTATGTATGCAAGTAATTTTATACATGTGTGTTTATATGGGTGTAGAGTAGCTATTCAAATGACCAGCAAGGTTGACACCTGTTGGTCAGCTGAAACAGATGGTTAACAGATGTGCAAGATTGAATATCCCCTTTCACCTGTGGATTGTGTGATATCAGAATTAGTATATTTAATTAGCAGTGGATATGGGTGGCAGGGGCTTGCCCCTGCAAAAATACTTACATTTGGCTTACTATGCTCCGGGTATGATTTCCTGGTCGTCAGTGTTGCTGGTTGTTCAATCAGTTGCCCTACAGCTATAGATTATAGATATAGATATAGATATATATATATATATATATATATATATATATATATATATATATATATTTAAAATGTGTGTGTGTGTGTGTACATGTATGTGTGTGTGTGTGTGTGTGTATGTATACTACATATATATATATATATATATATATATATATATATATATATGTATACACATATATAGGTTTGTAGGTGTTTACTTGACTAACGACCACAAGGGCCTTTTTAAGCCTAGCCATGCATCCCAAATCTCCAACAAGTTATGATACCCTTGATAAGTGTAAGCATGGGCCTGGGAGATGAACCATTTACAGGTTACCTCTGTTCATTAGTGACATGGGTACTAAACCAGGGATGAATTTCCAGTTTCCCATCCAACTGTCCAAGTTGTACTTGAATTGGGTTGGGGGGAACTCTGCTTCACATGGATGGGAAGCCTGTTCCATAGACAGGGTAGTCTCTGGGATATATACCTGTCTCTTAGGCAGGTCCTATTTATATCACAGGCAAGGTTTAAGTCTATAGAATGGGTAATTCTGGTGTTGTTTGTTTTGTGGATATGCTGGAGGTCCGATAGAGTGGGGTCTGACAATGCCCTGTATGCCAGGCATAGATCTCCCCTCCAAAGCCTGTAGGAGACAGAATACAAGGATAGGGCCTTGAGGCAGCCTGCATATGACATATTACTTACACCCTGTATTCTTTTAGTGAGGAACTTCTGTGGATGCTCCACTTGTTGGATATGCCTGGTTAGTTACATACCAAAGGGGACATTGTACTCAATGATAGGCCTGATGAATGCCAAATAAAGTGAAATTACTTCTTTGGACTTAGATGCCATACCTTTGTTTATAAGTTGCGCAACATAGAATGATTTCTTCACCACTGTAGACACGTGATGATCAAAGGCTAGATTACTATCTATTTGTGTCCCTAAGTCCCTGATTACTGGGTCAATGGTATGTTGTCAATATGATATTTACCAGAGATGGATGACTTCCCAAAGCATCCCATTTCTTGGGATTTAGTTTTAGTCCATGGGTCTGACACCAGTTGTTTGTCTTTGTCAGCCCCTCCTGGAGAACATTTGTGTCAGTGTAAGTTTCAATGACAACTGCTAATTTGCAATCATATGTAAATTTAGTCAGCCAGAAACCACTGACATTGGCCTTGACTTCTGAGAAGTAAATGCCAAAAAGGAGAGGTCCAAGGACTGATCCCTGAGGGACTCTACTTGTGATTGACCTCTTTGTAGAGGTGGACTCTCCAATTCTAACTTCCTGGGTCCTGTCTGTGAGCCAGTTGGCTATCCACCGGGTGACATATGGGTCTGTACCTAACTCTTGAGTTTGTCAACAATACCAGAGTAGGGTATTGTGTCAAATGCCTTGGCGAGGTCGAGGTAGGCAGTGTGAATGACTTTGCCCTCATCCATTGCTTTCTTGACCTTCTCGAAGAAGTCCACTAGGTTGATTAGGCATGATCTCCCCTTGACGAAACCAAACTGGGTTTGTTCCAGTGTCTGGAGATTTACTATATTTCTGTTGATCATCTCCATGACAATTCTTTCCATGGCTTTACATATAAGACTAGTGAGACTTATGGGTCTGTAGTTTCCAGGATCTGTAGATGGCCCATCTTTGTGCAGAGGTGAATATCTTTTAAAAGGTCAGTATTTTGTCAAGCTGCAAACTCACTGACACTGATCCCATTTCATGAAGTGTGGAACTACTGTCACCTATTAAACACTAAGATACAGACTTGTTTCCCAAATTGCAGACACACACACACACACACAGACACACACACACACACACACACACACACACACACACACACACACACACACACACACACACACACACACACACACATCTAGGTTATTACTCATTTCTGGGTTACACTAACATGAGTTTACTTCACTCCAGGATAATCCCTAGAATATGCACAAAATATGTCGATGTTAGGTGTTTCAATGTAATATTGTCGGTATCCTGGTTGTCAACATTATTGGTCATTCAATCAGCTGTCCTACAGCCATATATATATGTGTGTGTGTGTGTGTGTGTTTGTGTGTATATGTGGGTCTACTTCAGAAACCCGAAAGCTCACTTACCTGACATCTTGGCCAGCATTTTGACCTTTGCCCCTTACCTCCACTGTAGTGCGATCTCAGAGGTGGCATATTTAGTTAGGGGGGTGGCAAAGCTCCCCATATGGGTGGGTTTTCTTTGCTTTGGTTTAGTTTGTTTGCCAGGTTGGCCAAGCGGTTACTTACCTGTAGTGAAATATCGGTGTTCTGAGTGGTCAGTCTTCTGGAATTTAGTTTTTTCATCTTGGTCTTTTGAAAGTCAGGTAATTGAGCTTTTGGGTTTCTGAAGTAGCTGCATATATATATTATTGTGAAAATGTATGAAGTGCAGTGCCTTGTCAAGCTGCAACTCATTGATACTATTCCCATTTCATGAGGTGTGGGACTATTATCTAAAACTAAGAGACAGTCTTGTCCCCTCCCCCCATGCACATATACACACAGGTCCAGGTTAGTACTGTTGTCTGGCTTACACTGACATGAGTTCCATTTTTCTTCCATCACACTTTGGTATGATGATTTACAGTGCAAAGAAAAGCATGAATATACATATATGTTGTCACAATGCCTTAATGCCATTTCATATCAACATAACAACATTGTAAACCAATACAGAAATGAAGGCAACCTTGTTTTTTCACTTTTCCTTAACGTTTCCGAAGCATTTGATATAGTATCCCACCGAAAGCCCCTCTCTGAATTTGTAATATTAGGTCTCACTTACCCCTCCCTCTCCTGGTTTTAGTTGTTTATGCAGTCATCAGCAGGCAACTAAATGGCAAAAAAACCTTTCAGTGTTTCAACCAGTCTCTGTTGGTGTTCCCCAAGGGTCAAGAATCGACCCCCTTATATTCAGTATTTTCATAAATAAACTTCATACAGATCTCTCACTGACATTGACATATGGCTAAAAAATGATAACTTACTGCTTAATGCCAAAACAAACTTATGCGACTTACTCTGAAACACCTTAACCAGAAGCACACATTTCATATTACCTCAGGTAATAACATAAAAATAGAAACCATAGGTCAAACTAAACTACTGGGAGCCATAATAGATGACAGCCTTAAATTTGATTACCAAATACTTCATTCCATCAAGAAAACTCACAAAAAACTCATCTCCCTCTGTAGGGCCAAACACTACCTGACAGATCAAGAAAGGCTTACCTTAGCAGCAACATATCTCCTTCCTTCTCTGTTATATCTTTTCTCCCCTCTTTCAAATATCAACACTACATGTAAAACTGAACTAGCCTCCTGCTATTACAAAATAGCTACATTTGTAACCAGCCAACCTTATAAAACACAGCACTGCCTTGCATTAAAAAAATTAAACTGGCTTGAGCTCCCAAATCAGTTGATGTACTCACAACTAATAATTGCACACAACCAACTGTACTCTCCAAGACAAATGCGCTGCATTGTGAAACACTCTAATGCACTAGTCACCCACCAGAGGTTTTCACTGTAGCAGTACATTTTTACTGCCTGTAAGACCTTCAACCTGCGGTGGTGGTACTGCAGTAGCGTTGTCGCCTCAAAGTAAGACGCCATCCGGTTCGATTCTCAGCTAGAGCGTCTTCTGCGTGGAGACATGCGTGAATGGGCGTACCTTCGTTGAAGGTTGTGCGTCATGGCTGGTAACTCGGCATGTAAAAATCAACTACCAATCATTAATGGACCGAAGTTTCCGCTGTGGCGACCCCTAACCGGGAAAAGCTGAAAGAAACACCACAGTAAGACATTCAACAATGCTAGAGACTCTGTCTACTCCCATTAAGTGTCAAAAGTCTGGAATGAAATCCCCACACAGTTAAAATAGAAAACTTAAATGTTTTTAAAGCTTTGCTTAAACAGCACCTATACCAAATATGTGTCTGTTCTTCCTGTTCAACTAGCTAGCTTTACTTGGATTACTTTTGTCCAACTCTTATAGCCACTTTGCTTCCCAAGGTTTCTGTACCATATCACTCCTCCTCATACTGCACTTATTTCCTAAACTCTTACTGTTCCTCCTTCTCTCACACCCCACCACTAACTGCAACTCCTCCTCTGTCCATTTGTCTTCCTGCCATACCTCTCAACTTCTTACAGCAAGAAATCTGGATAAAGCCATAAATAAAAGTGGGGCAAAGGCCCAAAAATAGGGAGAAGTTTTAAATATTGCTCTTACAAACTTAGAAAGTTGATAGAACAACAGGTTTTGCATTTACATGAATTTTCTGAAGGGTATGAAGTCTGAAACTCAAATGTCTGTCATTATTTTCTAACTTCAGCCTTTAATGATTTGCCACTAATTTGCCAGAAAAAAATTCAAGTTTTAATGAAAAGTGGACCAAAAATATTAAGTAAAAATCTGGGCATTCTTCAAAAATCTGTATAGTTTAGAAGTATGCTTCCTGCTCATTTCCATAACTTCTCCTTTCATGTCTCTGTTATCAATTTTTAAGCTGCATTTTACTTGTCTGTCTGTAAATGATTACTGAACTCTAAAACACCCTAGTTTGATCTTTTCCCTGCAGCCATCATGCTATAAATGTATTAACTGTTATTGTATGCTATTTTTCTATTCAATAGTTATCCAATTTATATTAATTTATCTTGTTTTCATGCTAAAATGCTATGTTATTTAAATATATTTAAAAATCATGTAAATAAACTAATGTATAGACATTTGTACCCTGGAATTATAAATGTGCATCTTGTGTAACTTAAATATGGAGCTTTTCTACCCAGCCCACCATTGAAAATGGATTTTAACCAGTCAAACTTTTCCTGATCAACAAAGACAAATAAATAAATTAGCTTTCTCTTCTGCTTTGACAGCCTCCATTTCTTCCATCTGCAGTGCCCACCCTAGGTATACTCTCAGGTCTTTGTTTGTTCTGCATGATTACCTCTTCCCATGGCCTTGCCCATAACTATAACTATATATGTATACATGCACATATTTATGATTGTGTCACAAATGGTAGAAAACTCAAAAGATGGAATCGTAAATAGTAGTAGAAAAAAGAGAGAATCACAAAATACTGAATGACTTATAAGAGTGAATGACAAAACGCTGAATAATTATTGCACTAAAAAAGCCCTGTATCAGCAAACCACAGATACAAAAGGAAGATCAAGTGCTGTCTTGATAGCGGTACTGTTAGGGAAATGGCTTTTATTAACATAATGTGTTGGGTTAGGTTTACTGTTATGGTTAGCATGCATAAGTAAGATATGCGGGGGGACTTTCAATGTGTTATCACATGATGGCTGACAGCCCTCTGAAGGCACACTGTAGTCACTTACAAACCCAACTTTCAATTGTATCCGAAATTTACATATTGTAGTGTGCCTTAGATTTACATACTGTAGTGTGCCTTAGATTTACATATTGTAGTGTGCCTTAGATTTACATATTGTAGTGTGCCTTACATTTACATACTGTAGTCTGCCTTAGATTTACATATTGTAGTGTGCCTTAGATTTGCATACTGTAGTGTGCCTTACATTTACATACTGTAGTGTGCCTTACATTTACATACTGTAGTGTGCCTTACATTTACATACTGTAGTCTGCCTTAGATTTACATATTGTAGTGTGCCTTAAATTTGCATATTGTAGTGTGCCTTAGATTTACATACTGTAGTCTGCCTTAGATTTACATATTGCAGTGTGCCTTACATTTACATACTGTAGTCTGCCTTAGATTTACATATTGTAGTGTGCCTTAGATTTGCATACTGTAGTGTGCCTTACATTTACATACTGTAGTGTGCCTTACATTTACATACTGTAGTGTGCCTTAGATTTACATATTGTAGTGTGCCTTACATTTACATATTGTAGTGTGCCTTAGATTTACATATTGCAGTGTGCTTTAGATTTACATATTGTAGTGTGCCTTAGATTTACATACTGTAGTGTGCCTTAGATTTACATACTGTAGTGTGCCTTACATTTACATACTGTAGTGTGCCTTACATTTACATACTGTAGTGTGCCTTAGATTTACATACTGTAGTGTGCCTTAGATTTACATATTGCAGTGTGCCTTAGATTTACATACTGTAGTGTGCCTTAGATTTACATACTGTAGTGTGCCTTAGATTTACATACTGTAGTGTGCCTTAGATTTACATATTGTAGTGTGCCTTAGATTTACTTACTGTAGTGTGCCTTAGATTTACATATTGTAGTGTGCCTTAATTTGCCAAAAATAACTAAGAATCATGAAATGGAGGTAACCAGTGAAGACAGAGGGTTTTTTTTTTTTGGTGGGGGGGGGGTGGAGATGGGGGGCAGCATAGCAACACAAGAAAATGTAAGAATGGGTGAAGTCCAACCAATTACTGTTTTGCAGAGCTGCACTCTTTCAAGAGGAAAATAACTGTTCCCTATGGGTAAATGAAGTGATTTACAGAGTGCCTTCATGTGTGATTTGTAAGCAGTCACAGCAGTCTCACCAGTACTGACAGTACAGTCACGTGATTGGATGGAAAGGCCATAACGTGCATCACTTTTCTCACACTGACTTCTTACAATGTCAGCAGGTGAAAGACAGCTCTGTTTGTCATAATGTGTGCTTAACTTTAACACTGAGATTTTGTGCCAGGGTGGTACCCTTGCAGTATGGTCACTGTACCAGGAGTGCTTTGGACAGAAGGGTGGTCACTCCTATACCTTGACCACAATCTGATAGAAGAGCAGCAGGGGAGGAAAATAGTTCAGTGGTGATGGCTTAGAGGTTTGAGGTACCTTATGGTATCTACCATGCACCTTCCGAATCACTAAGTCAGGTCCACCATATTCCCTTCCACCACCACCACCACCATCATCATCATCATCATCAATAACCTCCTTTTTTCCATTTTCTGAACAGGGGTGGGGTGTTGCATCAATGGACATCATCTCTCTCAGTTCAATACCACTCTTCTGCCTTCTTTGACAGTCATGCTTGACTGTCTCAGGTTTTCGCTCATACAGTCCATCGATCTCTTTGCTGGATGTCCTCATTGCCTGTTGCCTTCCTCCTGTCTGTCCCAAATCTTTTCCACAAGATTGTCTTCTGCTTTCCTGCACATGTGCCCAAACCACTATAATCTGTTTTCTTTGACGTTCCCTGCACTGGGAACTACTCTGGCTTCTGTTCTGATATATTCTTCTTTTTGTCTGTCCCACAGTGTGCATCCAGGCACTTCATCTACATTGTCTCTAGCTTCCTGAACTGCTATGCCATTACAGCTTAAGTTTCTCTACCATACTGTAATAGTGGATGAAACACTGTTTGTACACCTTACTTTTCAGCTTATTTGGCATTCATCTGTTACACACTACCCCTGACACTCTGTACCATTTGGCTTCAGTCCCCCATGATTCTAGCTTTGACCTCCACATTCAGACTTCCCTTATCCTTAACCACTCCACCCGGATGCTTGACGTTGTTAACCAGTTTTCAGTTTTCCCTTCTATCTCAGTTTTCATCTTTGTCTGTCTCCCTCATTTGCTGTTGTACAGCTTTCTTATCTGTACTCAGTTTCATTCCATGTGCCTTCAGTTTTGCATTCCATTTCTCTGCTGTGTTCCTGTTCAGAGTCTGCTTGTAATGCTGCATCATCTGCATATGGCACTTTTGTTGATCTGCTCCCTCTGACTTGTTTGCAAATTTAGTCCTTCATCAGTATCAACAGCAGTGGGCTTGAACCCTGATGCACCCCCACTATGAACCCCAATCTGAGCATGAGCATTGCTCATACTTGTGTCATTGACACCATGTATACAGCTGGCACTAATTCTACCAAAGTGTCTGAGACTTTAAACCTTTGCAAGACTTTTCTAATCAGCTTTCTTGGGAACTTAACTAAGAAACTACAAAAACTCTTTGAATGCGACCGGTGTTAATGAAGACAACCAATAAATAACAAAACACCAAGACAAGATGACCAGGAATGAAAAAAAATCCACGGAATTAGCATCACAAACTGTTTAATAACCGCTTTCATCAAAAAGACTTCATCAGCTAATTCAGATGGTAATTTCATGGATTTTTTCCATTCCTAGTGATCTTGTCTTGGTGTTTTGTTAGTTATTTCTTGGGACCTTGTCATATGCTTTCTTCAAGTCTAGGAATGCCCAGCTGAACTGTTTCATCATCTCTAGTTTCTTGTCAACTATGTGTGTCACAGCAAACATCACGGTAGTTGTGCTCATCCTGATCTTGATCTGAACTGTTCATCTCCCATCTTACTTTTTACTCCTCTGTGTATTCATTTGTAAATCACCCCCTCCAGAACTTTCATGCAGTGTGGAATGAATTTTAAACCTCTGCACTGACCACAGTTATGAATGTCCCCTTTGTCTTGTATGCTGGTATTAGAATGTTTACTCTCCAGTCATCTGAGATATGACTTTCTCTCCATACTGCTATGAGTACCCTCAGAATCCATTTCTCCCCTATCTCACCCAACATCTTTATCATATCTGCTGTGACCTCATCTGAGCCTGCTGCCTTCCCAGACTTCATCTTCCTTAGTGCTGTTCTTACTTCTTCTAAGGTGGGCTCCTCTTCTTCTCTCATCGTAGGCTGTGTCTAGGGCAGTACAGCTTCTGTGGGTTTTTCTTTATTCAGAAACTGCTGTAAGTGCTCCTTCCATCTGCCTTTGATGCACTGTGGACTGGTGAGCAGGTTGCCGCTGGCATTCCTTTTGAAGGGTGTCTGAACAGTATTTTCTTTATCTTTCTGTCTTTGCCTTGCAACCTGAGAGAGTCTCTTTGTGCTATCTGCTGAGTTACATGCAGAATCCTGTAGAGTGCCACTGTTGTAATTCAGGTCCACCATTCCCACATAAAGGAAGTTGAACAGTTGAATGTTGGCAGCATCTAGGTTGAAAAGAGATGGAGCCCTAGCATACTGCCTGCCCATTTCTGGCAAGGATGCAATTTAGTGGGAGATCCTAGCTAACTCCCCATATCTTAACTTGGAAGGGGACAGATACCATGGAATAAGTCGTAATTTGTGCAAGTTACAAGGAAAAAGTGTGCAAGTTACAGTTAAGTAAAATAACTATAAATACTAAACAGGAAATATTAATTTATTTTAATAGTCTGTAAATAAACGTTAATAGTCTGTAAGTAAACCTTAATCGACTGCTGAACTATTATTCTGCCCAGTTAAATTTTTACTTATATGCATTAATGCAATAACATTCACAAGGCTTTGTTTCTTGGGTCTGCGCTATAAAAGAACTAACAATGTAAATGAGATATAAAAAATATAAATATATTATTAAAAGAGGTGATGGCTAGAATGCTGACTGTCTTTTTTTCTCTTTTCATGGTGCGTCAAAGGGCGATTTAAAAGGTTACCTGAGAAGTTGTGTAGCAGCGGATTCCATGGCACCTGACCCTATAACTTTGCAACGAATGGCTTGTGAGATTGCAGCTGGGATTTTGCATCTTCATAAACATAACTTCATCCACAGGTAGGAAAACATCCTTAAAATGTTTTAAACTAACAGAGGGCTGCTTTTAGCTGGTTGGTTGATTAAATGAATGTATTTCATTTTTTATGTTTAAAAGCATTCTTTATTAACCACAGTGGTGTTCTTTTCACTATAAATTGCAGTAGTAGCTTCTGATACCAAATTCTAACTAGTAGAGGATTCTGTTTCATACATCTGTTTATTATGAAAATCATTTAATGACATATATGTGATCCATTGCATGTCCTTGATGTATAGATTCCAGTGTATTGTAGTAGCATAAATGCTTTCAAACCCAAATCTCAGGAATCAGTAAAATGCTACCAACAATGCCGTAGCATCCACTCCCTGTACTGCACATTACGTTTGTTTGTCCTTTCCCACATCTTTTTTCTTTAACAGTTTATATACACTCCTCTTCCCCCAAAAAAATGAGAAAAAACTCTACAGAACTGTGATGCTTAATACATTCAACATTCCCACTTGATATTGGATTACCTTCAAAGCAGACTTGTTTCCCCTAATCACTTATTTATTTATTTATTTTTGGCCTTCTCTTCTTTTTAAATCATTGTTATGGGTTTTTTTCTTATCTCCTCTCCCCCACTGACCACAGGTTCTGCAGTCCCTGTTAAAAGGCTATTACCTACTCATTCATTCTACCCATGAGAGGCTCTCCAGTAAAGGAGAACTGGGCAAAAGGCCAAAAGCCATCATGCTGTGGACCATTTTTTAATGTTTTGTTCTTCACTCCTGTGTTGCATCATGCCACTTTAAATGTGTTCTTCAAGTACTTAAATTATTGTGTACTTTACCTACTGCACATAAAGTTTAAGTATTTAACAATGTCATTTAAGGAAAATGCTTGTAATGATGTGAATTTAATTAAGCACTGGACATATAAATGCATGGCCCAGACTCCAAGTGTGGAGTGCTTAATGGCTCTTCTGCTTTTACCCAATTGTTATATTAATTCCATTAGGGACAAGAGCCAGACATCTAGTCAATGGTCCAATGACGTGCCCATTCCTGCCAGGGGTGTCTCATCAGCCCATTTGTATCTACTATGGTGAGAGTCAGGTGGTAACAAGCAGGCCAGTTTCCAGGACTGATAGACCGGACTGTCCCCACCCCTGTGTAATGTCTCCATCCTGCTCAACAGCTCTCTGTGCTCTACTGCTGCTGCCTGAAACAGTGTGCCTCTACATGCCCTCAGTTTTGTATAAATGCAGTGTTTCTTCACTGCTTCATGGGTACTGTACCATGTGTGCTCACTAGGTGTCACTCAAATGCTGCTTCCCTACTTCCCTCCTCACAGGATGGGTGAGCTGGCAGTGGACCTGCACTCCCATCCTTCCCTGACATCATTGTCAGCTGCCTGAGCTGCTAATTGAGTGCAGGTCACCTGGGACATAGGCAAGGCTTCATTCGTCTGTGCTACCAGAGCTGGCTAAAAATATATATATTTTTTATGTACTTGACTAATAACATATCAATGAACACAAGAGTATGTGTCATAGTGAAGACATCGGTTGAATAAAATTGTTTAGAGGTGAACGTTTGAGTACTTACTGGCATTGGTCTTGCATCTCTACTTTTCTAAGCCGGCCTGAAGGTTTAGAGGTTGCATGTTCAGCTTACATACTGGCACCTTAAGTATGGATATAAGATACTTATTGATATTTGACTTTTTTGCAACAAAATGGGAATTGTCAAACTAATTTCAATCAATCCCATGTTATTAAATACAACAAGATCATGGAACAGCGAGAGGAAGAAGGTTTCGCCTTCCCTCCATGGTTATGCAGTTTCAGAGTTTATATATTTGATATTGGGTTGCCTTCTGCTTCTTTTTCCTCTCATTTTTTTTTATAGAAGTAGGACCTTTCAGTGTTGACTTGGTAATTATCCATGTATCCACAGAGACCGGAGGACCATCTGGGCTTGGCGGAATCAAACCTCTGATTATAGTTACTCTTCCCAGTGGAACTGAAGAAAGCTATCAGAGCATGGGGAATCAATAGAGAGGGATGGAGTCCTTTTTCTTCATTAGCCCTGAGTGGAGGCGATACATATTAACCCTCAAGCCTTATCCAAACAGGTTTTCATATTGCTCTTCTGGCTTGTCTCAAAACCCCTTTATGGCTGGGCAGTCACAAGAAAAGGGTCACTGTTCTATCTTGTCCAGGAACCATTCAACAAAATTCCATCTTTCTGGAAGATAAAGAATAGCAGTAGAATTGGGGGGGGGGGGTAATATACAATCCCAATTCATTCATGCTAGGTGATTGTCCAGGGCACCACAGTTGCCATTCAAAAAAAAACTTTAAAACAGTATATTTTTATTAGGTGTAGTTGATGTATACGAGCAACATCATAACACAATGGTCAGAGTAAAAAAGGGATTAAGGTGATATTTAGCATAGTAAAGCTGGCAGGGATGTTTGTTAGGATAAAATTCAGTATGTTTCCAGCCCTTTTCAGCATTTTTGCCATTTGTCCCAGACTGTTAGTGTTTATGTAGTGTGGTAGTTTTTGTCCCAGTCACTGGCTGGGGCATAATTTTCCATTCAGTGGAGGGATAATTCAGGTCATCAAGTCAAAAAATGATTTGAGTTATTGGAAAGGTTGTAGGTTTATCAAGGAAGCACTTGCATTTGTAATGTGATAACATATTACAAATTTGTAGTTTGTGTTGTTTATTGTAACCTGGGTGTACAGGACTTCATGGCCATCATTTGAGTCCATAACTTAATTTTAAAAAGGCTGACTAATTAAAATAGATACTCCATGTCCTTACTCAATGAGCTAAAACTGGTGAAAAGAGCTATAATCAGGGACTTGCGGGATGCAGAACATGTCCCTGAACCATGTCTGTGTAATGGCATGTACCCCAATATCTTCAAAGAAGCAGGATAAGCTTCTCAATAGCTTAAATATTTTCTTTTGTTTTGCTTTTTACCTATTTGGTTGGGGGTTTATGCATGTTGATATGTCCCAAAATCACGCTACTGTTATCTGAAGAGTTTACCTTGAAATATTCTTTAATAAAACTCTACCTTCAAAATGCCCTAGGGAAGAAAATAATTGATTCTGTACCCTATCTATTTTGGGAAAAAGGTGTAGGCTATTTCTTGCAAAGTAGAATTGGGCCCCACACATTTCCTTCTAAGTGGAGAAACACTAAATCGCCCCAAATGGTCACTATACACTAAGTTAATTTTTAAAGCGAACAATCTTTTGTGTGCAGTTCTGTGCCATGCATTACAGAATTAAAAGCATTCTTAGTTTTCAAATGGGTCTTCAGAATAATCTGTTTCTGAGAAAGTCCAGTGCAAAATATCAATGTTTCAGAATTAGGGGCATATAAATTCACTATATCTGACCTCTTCCCCCCACAAACTAGCCTCATTGAGCAGGCTGTACTCTTCACTACATTTTAGGGTACAGTACTTAAATCCCCACTGTGTCGATTGTGGAGAGATGGGCGAAGGCTGCCAGCCTAGTCAAATAGAATTTGATACATAATTCTATCAACTGTATAAATAAATGTAAAATACAGGCTTGTGGTTTTAAATGTAAGAAAACACTGCAAAATGTGAACTTCAGGATTGTTGTAACATTGCCATCTGCTGTAAGGACAACCAAGCCAAGTATTTCAAATGTGTCTTTTTAAGTTGAAAAGATCTTATGAATCTCTTTAATGTTAGAATTCGGCTCCAGGGTGGCTGGATGAAGATTTCATGCCCATTGTTTTAAGGCTAAAGTTTATGACCAGAATTTAGATGTGGAATGTGTTTTATTGCTCTGGTTTCTGCTAGCATATACATGTGAAATGTCTTGTATTGTTGTAAGTTTCTGAGGAGGTGTTAGATTGCTAAATAATGCATTTTGTGGCCTGAGAACTCAGACCAGGTGTTAAGTTGATGCAATATGAATACTGCGATAACCTAAGTGTCAAAAATGATGTAATTTTGGGAGAGCCTTAGAGACATGTTTGCTAATAATGTTTAAATACTATTTCTCTCAAGAGACTGAAAAGCATTTTGACTTTGGACATCTAACTTACCAGCACTCTGCCTTGTGCTCACATGTAAGTTTTAGCACTGTGATTTCTTGTAGGAATAGTTAAAGCTAGTAAAGATTAATTAGGTATTTTTCTTTGAAATCAGACCTGTGATACTTTATTATTTTAAGTTTCTGTGTGATCTCTGAACTCTTAGATATCGCTGTGGTGTAGTAGTTTTGTCTTGTGTTTTAATTATTTATTATTAAATATTTTTAAAACTTTCTACCTGTGGCTGCTTAGTGTAGAGATAAGCTCTAGAGTGCATTGCATATTTATAGAGGTTATTGTAATAGGCCACTCTAAAGTAAGCCTTGACTGTTAGTCATACTGCCATTGGATATTAATATTGCACAGTAATAATTGGACACCCTTTTAAGGGCCTTTTAGTAGCTGATATTATTAACTGGGTGGTGGCAGTAATTACTACCTTATAGTCTGGGTAAAGGGGCACAGTTGGAGAATCTGTGTGAGCCTTTCCCAGGAGTGTCTGCGAAGTTGTATAAATACTTATCTCAGTGTGTGTGTGTGTGTGTGTGTGTGTGTGTTGTGTCAGCTACTTGGCAGGGACACGACACACTGGTTGGACAGAGAGGGTACTGGAGGTTTTAGCTTGCCCAGTTAGGCTGAGACCTGGGCCCTATGGCCGTGCCAGTGGGGAGTCTTATTGGGGACCTGGTGAACAAGGGAGCAACCAGCCTCAGATTGACTTTGATCTCTGTGTGCACTTAAGGGAAATTGTACTTTACTGTGTGTATTAATTATCCTTTCCTCTTCTATGAGATGACCTCCTTGGTGTTAGTGGTGAGGATTGAGGCTTCTTGATTTCTGGGCCAGGCCACGGTCATCACACAAACATTTTTTCTAATGAGAATTCCTACCCCTGATGTCACATCGCTAGGTAAATCAACCAACAAAGTCATTTACACTTCATACACCTGTCCTGTCCTTAGCTTCTCTTCATTGTTGATAAAAGTGTTGTCCCTTTCAGAAAAGACTTGTCTTCCCCATCTGTTTAGGAATTCTGATATGTGGAATCTGTTAACAGGGGAAAGAAAACTGCTCCCTCACATTGCAGGTTAACATTTTGAATAAACCAGTCAACTAAAACAGAAGGGCTTTAACATAAGAGATGAGTTTTCAACCTATTCTACTGCAACAGCTTTCCTTGGTGTAGTCACATGTTTTACTCATAGACCCTGGCATAAGACCGTAGGAAGGATATGGTAAATCACCGTCAAAACTTATTTTTATTACACGCTGCACTGTGGCAATCTTATAAGTAAAGGAGATTTCTCAGTGTGGTATAAAAAAATAGCTGCACACATGAGCTATATAACCATATTGTAAAAACATTAGTGAAAGCACATTTTTCTTTTTAGCAGACCCACTGGTTGGCCCATAAAACTGACCATAAGAGAAGTCTCTTATCTCATCTAATGATAGCCCAGAAGTGGAGATTCATCATATTTTATTAAACTCAAAAGCAAACCTGTCCCAAAAAACACTGAAGTGTCAAAACATACATACATTTTGCAAGTTACCTGCAGAGGCCCTGTTAGGATCTGCAAACAATAAAGATTTCACACTGGTCCATTCTTGTCATAGGCTGCAAATGAAGCAGGCCGGTACCTAAGCCAAGAAAGTGGCCAAACGTTAGTTGCAGGGATCCTCCTACCATCTGAGCAACTGTATAAAGTTCATTACTCCATCCCATCTTCTGCTCTACATAGGCAGCCACCAACAGACTGTAAGGCTCCTCAGATCTCAGTGTATTAATGAACTTTACTGCCACGTGCCATACCGACTTTTGCATAATGTCCATCAAAAACACCCTCTTGTCTACTTCTGTTCCAGGGATTTTTATTTATTTTATTTTTTAACATTTGTTGACTGGAAAAGTTTGACTAGGACAGAGCCAATTTTCAGCGGAGGCCTGGGGAGAAACACTCCAGAATGCATGTCTTTTGGAATGCGGGAGGAAACCAAAGTACCCAGAGGAAACCCATGTGAATGCAGGGGGGGACATGCAGACTGCACAGAGAAGGCACTCCAGATGAGAATTGAACCGGAGAACCTCTTGCTGTGAGGTGACAATCTTAACCACTGCACCACTGTGGTGCCCAGTGTTAATGGGGATGTTAATCCCGATCACCCGCAAATTTGGTAGACCTTTCTGGAGTGAAGAGATCTTGAGATTGTTCTTAACAGTACCTTCCTGCTAGATGGGTGCGCAACCTGACGATTTAGAACTTTTTCTTTCAGCTGTTTTAGAATGTATTCTATTCACCACCATTTTCATTTGTGAACGTTGAAGAATTTCTGACCTTTAACCATTCTACTCAGAACTTGTCTTATCTTGATTGTGAGATCATATCAAGATCCTTTGTCTTTTGCCAAAATCCAGCCTTTGCACCAAGAATGAGAATAGTTGACCAGTTATCAAATACCTGCATGCCCCTTTAGCTTTCTTGTATTCCATTGCCAGCATCCCAATACCCGTGACAATGGATTTACAATAAATTCTACTGGACAGGCAAAATATTTCTTTGATCCCACCAATGTACAAAATAACCTCCACTTATTTTTGCAGATTGTATTTTTTCAAGGTTATATAGTTTCACTGTCAATCTACTTTCCCTTGGAAGCAAGCATGCAGTTTCTGTCTGCACTGTGCTATATGAAGGTATTTGTTAAGGTGCCCATGTAATATTTCAGTTTTCTGTGTGTGGGATTCCATTTGGAAAATTTCTAGGTGCAGACCACAAATGAACCCTTGCAACTTTCCCAATGTTTCCAAGGATGCAGTGAGTCTATCCAACTTAATGTGAATGGAATCCACAAATTGTTGTACCACCCTATACTAGTACCACTAACTGGTGTAGAATGGTCATCCAAGTGGCCTGCAGCTCCCCTACAGTTGCAGATACAAAATCTTCATCTGCCTGAATGTTTGTTACTTAATTTGTTAATAGTTAATAGTTGTTCACTTTCTTTGCTCCTTGCTTTGCTCTAGTGAAAAAAAAACTTAAAAATATATATATATATATATGTATATCAGAAAGCACCCCACACAGCCTGTTAGCTGCTCATTGTTTGCTCCTGGAATCAAATATGTGTGTTTTCACAGCTTTTAAACGTTTGATGCATGCTCTTTCCACTGCTGTTAATTGCTGAAACACTTTTACCTAGAAACTTCCATACAGTGAAATTTGATTTTTGATGAGTATACTTTCTGACCTGCAAAGTTAAAAATTAGATAGTCAGCAGTGCATTTTGTTTGTACTATCGTATTTATTTCAGTGTTTTCTACCTGAATGAGAAACCTTTTATATGAAAAAAGGGCATTTATCCTTTAGTCATCACGAAAATATTCAACACCAGTAAACCTGACTTCAGTATATATGCACCTTTTGTAATTATTTTCCTTTTTATAGCTCATGGGTCACAACTAAAGTAGTATATTATTGTCTTATATATCCAAGTGGTTAACAGGTGTTTAATAAACAAGATGTTAAAGTACCTGCCTAGACATTAATGTTTTACAGAACCTCTAAACTGCTTTATGCCAACTTTATTCATTGTTTTCATTGTTTTGTGTATGTGTGTGTGTGTGTGTGTGTGTGTGTGTGTGTGTGTGTGTGTGTGTGTGTGTGTGTGTGTGTGTGTGTGTGTGTGTGTATGTGTGGGTGTGCTTATGTTATGTGCTTCTGTAAATATTTTGAAAGTATAATCATTTGTTGTTGCTCCAAGAACTTATAACCCTTACTGTCCCTGTTCTTTCACTGTTTATGCTAATATAGAATGTGGTCTCTCCATCCAAACATACATATTGTGACTTGTATGAGCTGAGACAAGAAGCACTGACACTCTCTTTCTGTAGACAGCTAGATAAATGTTTTCTTGTTTTGCCACTGTTGTTTACTAGACCTCTCCATGTATTAGCATGTTACCCTTCTTCCCATTTCTATAGTCCACAGTTGTCTATAGTTGTATGTATCGCATAAACAAAAACTGCAGCAGTCTCTGTGTAGCTTAGGCCTTGGTCTGCTCATTGTATTACACTAAAGTTCAGATGACTAGATTAAATGTCAGATACTGCCATAAAACATATCTCTCAACCTTTGATCATTACAAATCATAACAATGGGCTTTAAAAATTCATAGCAGAGGATCAGAAAGAGTGACATTTTCTTATTGTTTCATTATAGAAGGTCTTCATGTGCTGTATCCTGTACAGTTTATAATAAGGAATAACTGTACAGGCTTACTTCAGTTATTTAATAATGTGTATATACCCAAATAAGCACTGCCTATGAACAAAAGCAATAAAAATAGGATGACAGAGTTGTATCCTGAGTGTTGAAATGATGGTGCTATTCCTACATCATAGCAATTGGAAAGTCCGCCATCTAGTTATTCCTGTGTTTACTAATCTTACCCTGCCTTAACTTGAGCAGTGATATCGGTAAATACCACCTGCTGGTCATCTTCAACCAAACCAGAATACCTAATTTAAATTACTTTGTATTTTATGGTATTGGCAGTGCTTAGTTGTGCAACTCAATAAGAATTATTTCCTGAACTGAATGGCATATTCTGAGTTTTATCTACTGCCTCTAGTAAAACAGTTTTATGCTGTTAAAGCATGTGTCACTTTAGATCCATGCATTCTTGTGACATCTCTGCAGGTATTGATGCAGACATCTGTCTGTTGCCAGCAAATGGATGAAGGTTAATAAAAGGCAGGAAGCACTTCATATCACGCTTACTACTAGATGAGGACCGTAAAAGAAAGCTGATGTGCTAGTGCTGCATTTCTGTAGTATACAGAGTCCTGGAATGAGCTGTAGTTTATTTAGAACCTACTTTTCAGACAGAACACTTACAACTATCTCTGGAACAGCAAAATTCAAAGCTGAAATGTCACAAATTTCAGTGGGGAGATCCCCTTTTTTCAACCTGTGTCACATCTTTTCTTTCTGTCTTTCCTGTTTAAAATTATAGAATATACGGGTCCACTTTTAAATTTCAAAACACCAAAATCTCGAGTTTTGAGATACCGAACTCAAAATATCGAGATTTTGGTATCTCAAAAGTTAAAAGTGGAAAAAAAAAAACAGCAAAAATAATGTTTTTGCAGGGAGGCAAGCCCCCCTGCACCCCCACACCCCCCTACTTAAATATACCAACTCCGAGGTCGTGCTTCATTAAAGAGACTGGGAATCCACTTACCATTCTCTTCACTGTAGTGCGATCTCGGAGTTGGTTTATTAAAGTAGGGGGTGGGGGGATGCAGGGGGGGCTTGTCCCCCTGCAAAAACATTATTTTACTTTTTTTTTTTTTTTTTTTTGGTTCACGTTTGAATTTTGAGATACCAAAATCTCAGTGTTTTGAGTTCGGTATCTCAAAACTCGAGATTGTGGTATTTCAAAATTTAAAAGTGGACCCAGAATATACATGGGTGAATTGTTCATGTGATACCCTGACCCCATATACAAAACTGGAAACAAGGGGGTTGATGCCGATACAATCCTTACATCTTACACTGTAATGGCAAAGCTCAAGAACATCCTGCAGAATGATTCTACCTCACACTGAAGTGGATGTCCACAAAAAAATATTAATAAAGCCTTCAAAAACTGCTGTTATGGTATTTGTAACTACCCCAAAGTTTGTCTAAGCCTACAAAACTTCAACCAGGAATCCACATGGGTTAGAAGTTTCAGTACAAATTCAAATATTGTTTGGGATATGATTTGATCAAAACCTTAACGTTCCTCACTGTATAGAAACATATACCTACAATATTCTCTCAAAGCTTATAAAACTGTCCTGGAGATTATCCACACTCCTGACTTAAGAGATCAGGAGGAACATTGGCATACATGTACTCATCTCCAAAGTGGAGAGCACACTACCCATCACTGCAGTAAAGTTCTCAACAATGGCAGAATTCTATAAACGACTGTTAACAGAATGTCCAGATTTATCTGCCTTTCCAGTACTGTGAAACATTCCAATCTCTCGCTGATTGCCTGTAACAGCCAGGGCACACTAATGTTATATCCTCTTACGTACAGACTGATATTCTAATATTAATGCCTGTCTCGCTCTGCCAGAATAAACACTAGAACTACAACATCCTTTGCATTAAGATCAAGGAAACCTCTCTTTCTCTAGTCGGGACACATTTCAATAAAATAATAATGAGAAAAAAAACACAATCTCCAGTCTGCCACAGCTCCCTGAAATGTAACTAATGACATCGGGAATTGTACGGCAAAGTGTCAAGCAGGAAATAGAGCTCAACAAATGCAACTTCTTCTCTGACAGTGGACAGCAAGATTAAGCTGAGGTACTTTGTTAGTTCCTGCTACATGAAACAAGTACATTTTGAAGTTATGTGATTGCACTTGAATTGTCTGATTCCTCTCTAAAACGGTATAGCAATTGTGTTTTATACTAAACACGGGGAGCTGACATGCCCTTTGACCTTTGTCACTAATGTTCCAGTTGGCATAACCTTCTTGATGCTCATATCCACATTTGTCTACTACTCACCATTGTATGAAAACTTCAGAGAATTATGTTTTGACATACTGTAAGTTAATTGTATGGAAAAAAAAATTAAATAGACATCTGTTTGTTAAAACTGCCATGTTGACCTGAGACCTAAGCCTTGCTGGAAAGGGTCTGAGGGCCAGTTCACTTGCATAGTTAGCCAAAGTGAATAAGCATATTTAAATAATACTCATATATGTGTCCATATATATATATATATATATATATATATATGTGTGTGTGTGTGTGTGTGTGTGTGTTGGGGGGGTCCTGCATTTGGTCTAAATGCAGGTTTGTCGAAATCTGTTTAATCGACTGCATTTGGTCAATCTATGCAGATGGTTGGCAGGTGTGTGAGATCAACAGTCCGCAGAGAGGGGAATATTCCCTTTCCCTGGTGATTGTACACTCTTAGAGTTGGTATATATAATTAGCAGAGGGTGCAAGAGAGCTTGCTCCCCCCTGCAAAACTCAATGTTATTTGTTTTTTTTTATGTGTATAAATTGCATGAGCAGAAGTTCTTTTTCGATTTGTCTACCTTTTGCAGTAGATGTTTCTGAGGTCGAGATATAGGCTACTTGACTAAAGTGAGTAGGCCCAGAGATATATATGGATCTAGGACGTTTGATAAAGAGATCAAACGTCTGAATCCATAACCACCGAACACACTTTAACGAAAGTGCTTTAACCGGAAAAGTGCTTTCGTTAAAGCATGTCAATAAAAAAAAAAAATACTACATTTACACCTTGCATCCCCCATGCAGGGGGCTATGCCCCCCACACCCCTCCACTTTAATATTTTCCCTCCAAAACTGCACTACAGTGGGGAAAAGGGAATTTTCCCTTATCCGCACCGTAGTACAGCCTTGGCAACAGGCATACTTATGGAAAAGTGCTTCTTCGGTGAAAAGCTTAATGGGTTCGGACATTTGATCTTTCAATCAAACGTCCTAGATCCATATATATTTATATATATACACATATATATAGTGTGTGTGTATGTGTCTGTGCCTGTCTGTCTATCTGTCTCTCTCTATAATTGCATTCAGGAACTGTGTTATCAACAAGCCATGAGTGGTTGTGAACTAGTGCAGGAATAGAGGCTGTTGTTATAGTGCGTGAATACAGGGTGTGGTTATGCATAATCCCAATGGTGAGTGCTTCCCAGATGCTCCAGCTGTCACAACAACAGTGTAATTCACATTTTAGATCCCCTTCCTATTTATAAGAATCAGTATATGTGTCGTAATTAACTTCCATTCTGTGCATGCACTAGACAGTTGTAATGTACACCTAAAGGCCAATGATATGACTGCACAGCTAAAACATGTGTGCGTTTATATATAGATAATTTGTGTGTGTAGCTATACAGAGAACTATATCAAAGGTATGAATATCTATATATATAAAATTGTGTGAATTTCGAAGTCACAATATCATATCATCAAGGGCGCTGAAACCATATGGTGAGGGGGAGGAAGAACCCCCCACACACACTTTTACAGCTGCAAGACCATCTTGTCTAGCCTGGTGCAGCACTAAGCGACATAGGCAATTATCAGGCAATTACCTAGAGCCCCCCCCCGTAGCAGTTTCAAAAATAAAAAAAAAAACTCCATGGTGGTGGCAGCGACTTCTTTAAGGAGGACCCATGTGTGCGTTGCCATGGAGTTAAACACAGTCCACACCAAACACAGTCCATGCTTAGGCACGGAATTTAAACTTCCATTGAGGGAGGTAAATGTATAAGCAAGTGCCTACCTGATCACATTTGTTGCTGCCCAAGGTACAGCTCTTAAGGAGAGTGTTGTCTAAGCACAACTTTTCCCCCCAACATACTTCTAGGTAAGGAGAGTTTTGTTGTTTTCTGCTCATATATGCCGCTGAGTTCTTGTTTTCTGATCACATATGCTGCTGGGTGTGTGTTTTCTGCTCACATTTGCTGCTGGGTTCATGTTTTCTGTTTACATATGCTGCTGGTGTGTGTGTGTGTGTGTGTGTGTGTGTGTGTGTGTGTGTGTGTGTGTGTGTGTGTGTGTGTGTGTGTGTGTGTGTGTGTGTGTGTTGGGTTCATGTTTTCTGTTCACATATGCTGCTGGTGTGTGTGTGTGTGTAATGCCCCAGTTAGATGTACCTTCTGGTTAGTGTTACTCAGGCTCAAACCCTGTACCTTAGGTACAAGAAACAAAAGCCTGAATTCTCTATCCATACCACCACTTGTGATTCAAGGAGTTAAGTCCATACCTCTTAACTGTCCAGATTTTCACAGAATATTTGGCTTATACTTTTAGTCTGTTCCTCTTAAAATTTGTAATTTGATGGCAAATCAGTGAGAACTGAATTCACTAAATAATGATAGCCCTTTAAGTTTCAGTCTCCCTATCTTTGAGGAAACACATGGTAACACAAAACACTTTATTTTAGCAGCTTTCTAAGATTATGCAAGCAATGTTTAAAATGTGTCCCTGGTTTCCCAAAACAAATTTTGGTATTTTCCAGATTTTTTGTGCTGAGAGATTTAGTTGAGTGTCACGTGGATTTTACAAGGAGATGAGAGCTTCGGGGAAGAGAAGTTTAGTACTGCTTATGCCATGTCCGTTTGCATTCTTAGTGGTAGAACACGTAATATACTTGCTTTCGATTGCAGACGGTTGTGGGTTCTACTCACAGTATGCAGATGGATCGCTGATACTGTACTGTGTTGTACTTTAAAGGGAGTGGATGCTGCAGTCTTGCGAATGTCCTCCTTTGGAGGAATTACCTAGTAATCAAGCAACCATTCCCTATTGCAATATTACTAGCTTATCTTTTTTTAATGTAACATAGGCAATTTATTCTTCAAGGGCAACAGCCACTTTATTTGTAGATAAAACAATGAAATATAAAGTTGTTTGCTAGCAGAAACATCTTCATTAGTTAGAGATCCCTTTACTGTGGAATTATTTAGATGACTTTTACTTCTGCAGAGATTTTGCATATTTACTGATATTGGTGGATTGTAATGACAGACTTCTGACTGGCCTTTTATGGTTGAAATTTTCTGAAATGGGGAGTTTTGTCATTATTGGTTCATACATTTTGTTTCATTGTTTGCTAGAAGACTGTTCAAAACTACGAATTTAAAACACATTCTAACAAGTGGTGCTGAATTATAAAAGGAATATAATTTAATACAATCAGGAAGGTGAATCAAAGAGCGTATACATGTATGTGTAAGGAGCCTGTGGTTTGAAAACAGCACAGAGGTAATAGTCCTCCACTGGCCAGATGCAAAATGAATGTGGGTTTTCATGCCATTTAATGAGTGTGAGTTTCAAGGGCAGATAAGTTTATTGCTCATGATAAGTCTGTTTTCATTGTGAGACTGTACTGTTTGTTTAGCAAATGCCTCAGTGTTTGTAGAATTTAAATTTCTGTAATCATTGTAGAAATAAATAAGAAAACAGTATGCATGGTGACAGGTTTGAACAGTGTTTATGGTAACTGAGGAGAAATCGCCAAGTAATGGAACACTGGAGTGGCTATGGAGGGGGCTGTTGCTGGAGCGGTAGGGGGTTGCTAGAGCAGAGGTTGCTGTGAGGGGGGGGCAGTCTATTACCCTGCCTAGGGCCCCATTTAACCATGATCCAACTCTGGTATATTGCACTGTTTACTATAAATGATCAGAAGTTGGAATGAAACAATGAAGTGTCAGTTGTAAAAAAATAATCAGCACTTTTGTTCTGTGTTTGACATTAAAGGAAAGAAAGGGCTTATTTTTTACAACTGACACTTCGTTGTTTCATTCCAACGTTTGATAGTTTTTTGGTTTTCACTGTTATTTAATAATTAATAATATTTAATAACAGTCATATTGTTGAGCATGCCAGTGCAGTTCTGTGGATTGTGGACCTCAACTGAAGTGTCAGCAGCCCACCCAGGTGCATTCTGGGAAGTCATTTATGAAGTAACAACAGTAAAAATAATGATGATAATGATAAAATAAGACTTAATGCAGACAAGAAACTGGAATAACTTTGCTGTTACTGTGTTTTCAGAAATTAATACAGTTGCTTCCTTGCCTTAACTCACTTTTTTTCATTAATGCAAGTTGGCCCCAGTTTTGTAAAATTTTTAGTTATGCCAGAAACATTAATTTATTTAATAGAACAATAAAAAATACTGTGTGATTTTTACCCTGCTTATAAAAAAGTTATTAAAGCTTCTTGCCTGACTTTAAGCCTTCAGTTAGATTATTTATTATTATTGTTATTTTTCAAGTTGCCCAGTTTTTGTCTCACTTCTCTTTTTATTTACTTGAACAAATAAAAATATGTAACAGGTTGAGCTTGAAAGTGGTAAACAGCTTTTGATCACAGTTCTTATTTAAACTTCAAAACCTCATAGCTTAAGGGATAAAGCCAAAAACTTAATGGGTCAGGATAACGATCAAAGGTCCAGAATCAGGGACAGGTTTTAAATTTAGCATTGTTCTTATATGCTTTGTTGCTAGAATAACAAGTTTTGCACTAGCCTGCATTTTCTGAAGGATATGAAGTCTGAAACTCAAGCGTCTGTCATTATTTAAGTTTTGCAATCCTCATAAATTTGCCAGAAAATCACACATGAGGAACAGACCAAAAATATGACACAAAATCAGGGACAGTCAAACATCTGCTCTGATCTCACAACCTCTTAGGCCAAGAACCGGGAGAAAGTGTGAAAGGCTCAAAATCATGGGCAACTTTTAAGCTTTACTCTTGTCACCAAAGCAATAGATGAAGGAAATACATGTCACACCACATTACCTTGACCTGGTCAAGACTTTTGACACAATCCCCTACTCAGGTGTAGTACAAAAGATGAATAATGTGGGAGCAAACACTTACATCACTAGATGGATTGCCAACTTGCTCACAGGATGCAGGAGATCAAAATAGGCGAAGTTACCTCTAGAAAGATACCAGTCACCAGTGGAGTCCCCCAGGGTTCAGTGCTGAGACGTTTTCTATTTGGCATATACATCTCAAAAGTAAAAGGAAACACCAAAGGGCTTTGGCCGACAAAGTTTGAGATGACTGCAAGCTAGGAGCAGTTATTGAATCCCCAAATGACTTAACCATCATGCAGGAAGGTTTGTCCCAAGGTGCTAGAATCATGAATTGAAACTCTACTCCAAAAATACATTATCGTATTCTTTGGGAAGTCATCTACTCCAGGGAACTGCCAAATTGACAGTACCCCCTGAGAACTGACCCACTTCTTTGTCATTTGGGAACTTGTGTGTACAATGACCTAACTTTGACCGATGTGCCCAGAGTCATAAAGTCTTTCTATGTTGCACAGTTTATAAACACATTGATTGTGACTAGATCTAGTTATGTTATTGTCCCCCTTTACAAAGCCATCTTAGGTCAATCATTTTGTATAATGCCCATTTTGGCATGTGTCTGTCCAGACCCTTGCAACACCTGGAATACCCACAGAGATACCTTACTAAAAGGATAAAAATCCTAAACAATAGGTCTTGCATGGATCACCTCAAAGATTTATCACTACACTCACAGAGTGCTTAGAGGTGACTTGAGTCTGGCATACAAGGCATCCTCCAACCTAATAGTGAAGGACCTATTGAACATCAGCAAGTCAAATGGCATCAGAAATACTTAGTCCAGGTAGGGTTACCATACGTCCAGGTTTCCCCGGATATGTCCTCTTTTTTGGCTCCTGTCTGGGCATCCGGGCATTTCTTTTTTAAAAATTCTGCGATTTGTCGGGGTTTTTCAAAAACCTGGACAAATCACAGAATTTAAAAAAACAAACATCCCTATTTCCTCTGCTTTTTTTTTTTGATTGGCTCGTATACTGGTATACGAGCCAATCAAAAAACGGAGCTCTGTTCAATGCAGAACTGCTTGATGTTCCACATTGAACAGAAGAGGGTCCACTGTGCGAGTTTTTGATTGGCTCGTATACGAGCCAATCAAAAAACAGAGCCCTGTTCAATGTGGAACTGCTTGATGTTCTGCATTGAACAGAAGAGGATCCGCTGTGCGCATTTTTGATTGGCTTGTATACCGGCATACGGTCCAATCAAAAATTGCCAAACACGGATCTACTTGTCTTTAATGCGGAATCACATTAAAGACAAGACTAAAGATTTTTTAGTTTTTTTGCTCTTCAACCCTAATATATTTTTTCGTCCTCTTTTACATACAACCAAATATGGTAACCCTACGTCCAGGTATCTAAACTGAATATTGTGGAGAGATAGATATATATCACAGAGGCTACCACTGTTCCAGGAGTGACTATCCATTCAAGTAAAACAAAGCTCATCCCTGTCCATATTCAAATGCAACTTGGATCTAACGATGGGTAATAGAAAATGTACTCCAGGATTGCCCCTCATGCCACTAATGGATAGAAGCATTTCCTAAATGCTATATCCCTTACATGGGTCCCCTCAAATTATCTGTGGTATGATCACAGTTATTCTCACTAGGGCTAATACAATTATCAGCTATGGGATAGGTAAGACCAATCAGGAAATGTTAATTCAAGCACTAAAAGGGAAATTTAAGTTTAAGATGTCCTCCAAGTGAACCTATGTTGTGGTAGTAAATAGTTTTTAAAAAAATGCCCTTTTTAGTTCACTAAGTGCCCTTCTCATCCTCCACCCCCCCCCCCCCCCAGCCATCAACAGCTTCCTGCACCTTGGCATATCATTTGAAATGCCTGGCAGTACACTGATTAACATTATCTCTGTCATCCAGTTATTGTTATCCTTTTGAATTACCTGTTGTACGCAAATGTAAGGAAGGTAAAAGTCTGTCTTCAAACTTAGCTGGCTTGCCTCTTTTCTGAAGAGCCATCCACTGACCAAGTTACATTATCTGAATGGGTATCTGTTGTCAGTGATATGATTTCCACTGTAAAAATGTTATTACAGCACTGAAAACTGTATGACTCAGTGACAGTCCAGCTGTTGGAAGTTAGCAGTGGTGGAGAAATGAGGTGCTCTTTGAGGACACTATTTAAAGTGGTAAAGGTCAAGGACTGCATGAGAATAAAGTAGAAATATTCTGTATAGTGGTAAATTGAATTTGTAGTACAGACATCAAGCACTGTAATCTTAATTAAATATATATTTTATCAGTGCACAACTAACACAGAAAGGTAAGCTGGCATTTAACATAGCTATCAGAGTTGCTGCAGACCTATCTGCCTACGTTGAAACATAAAGTAATACACTTAAAATGAAAGTATTTTTGGCTGCATGCCATCAGACAACAGCTGAAAAATGTTAATCTACTAATTATGTCTATTCATCATTTATAACTGACACTTGTTTACATAAAAAAGCATGACAAGGTCTCTCCATTATAAAATCGTTTTTCCTCTGCTTATGTGTACTTAAGTGCTTGCTGATTAGTTTTGTTTATTTATTTGAGATTTGTAGACTTGCCGATTCTTTACTTTGCATTATTGTTGTAATTAGGAATATTTTGCAGGGTTGGGTGCACAGTTGCCTGTCCGTATTACTGTTGCCAAATCAGTGCATAAATTCTGAGCACTCTGGTTAATAAAGCAGTTGTTTACTTCTTTTTGCAAGGTTTATCTCAAGAAAAGTCTAGGCTATTAGCATGCAGCTGCACAATCCTGTAGTTAATGTAAAATCGATTGCTTTTTATCAGCGTAGACTTCCAAAGTCACAATGGCCTATTGAGCTGAGGCAGTAGTGGTCCTGCCTTAATTCATGGCACACTATTGACATAGTTTAAGGCTAGGGCATTCTCAGCGAACCTGAAGCAAGGGCACAGTTACACTTCTGTGAACAGTAGCAGTTTCTTGGAAAGCAGAACTGTATATTGTTACTTGTTTGCTACACAGCAAGGGCAAGGTGCCAGTGCATTTATTCCGGCCTATAGAAGAAATTATACATTTTTTTACAATTCTGGGCCATTCCCATGGAAGTAGATTTCAGGCATTTTGCCTCACCACATGGGGATGGGCCGTGCAAAAAAACTGTAAGGAAGTCATGCAGACAACGGTATGGGGACTACCTCTCTGCACCTTAACACTGTGTGGTTTGGTCTAAGCATATTACTGTTATCTTTTGTGAGAGTACCACTAGATAGGTGAGTTACTGAACCTGAGGTGAGGAAGCTCTTGAGGGAACTAGGAGCCTTCTTCACATGCTACTCATGATGATGATGCTAATGATGATGAGAATGATTTAAAAAAAGGTACTGTAGTCAGTATCTCAGTACGAGTCCTTAGTGCTGGTATTATACAAAACATAACTGCTGAAACTTGCAAAATGTTTCTTGAAAAATCAAAAATCAGTTAGCCTCTAACACTTTATGAAAACAGAGCAGTTTTGCAGTGTGTGGGTGATAAAGACAAAGTGGAATTGCATAAGGACTTTTGAAAAGGAAACAAAGAATATGCCCCAACTCCTCAGTTTTCACCTTATCATTTTGATTTGGACAGGATTCTTCATCATATATGTGTCAGCACCATTCTACAGAATGACTGTGAAATGTAAGTTTTTGCACATATATAACAGTGTGGGGCAGCAATTTCCTGTCATGCATACCTCATGCATAGGTACAGACAAAAGTAATTAGGTGTGTATTCTGTCGCCCAGCATAGTCTAGATTGCTTTATCTGGGTCATGGGACTCCACGTGTTTACAACCACTGAAACTGTGAAGAATTGCATGACATTTTGCAGCTTTTAATAGAAAAAAGGCTCACAAAAGTAGACACGCTTAATTTATTTAAACCAGATAAAAGATTTCGGGATATACCCTTCTTCAGTTATTAAAGAATATATTTCTGTTAAATAAATTTGTTAGAGTCAGACTGTAAAAATCATTGAGTTATTCAAACACAATGTCAATTAATAACAAACAATAATGCAGGAAAGCTAGAGCATCTCTAAGCTAATGTACATTAGGAGACAAAAAACCATACACAAAGTTTGTATAGAATTTTGACTGCTTTATTGATCAAGACACATTGGTTATATACATTTCATTATCAGTTTTGCCCACCTCACTGGTGTGGCTAATGACAGGGTCTTTACATCATGGCTATTCATAAAAACTGCTGATCTTGTGTTTTTCAAAAAGTCCTTTTCCCATGAGAAAGTTGCAGCCTTGCAGACAGCTGGTCAGTCACGATGACCTCCTGAGGATGTAGCCAATTCAAGGTACTCTGATTAGTTCAAATACAATAGATGTAAGTCTTCCTTAAAGCCTTCTCTTGTTTCTCTTGTCCCCAGCTGCGCACTATCAAAGATAGTGCGCACAAGGCTACTTCCCTGGTGGAGGCATGAAAGGAAGACTTACATGCGAACAGATTTATTATTTTCCAACTTTCCAAAATAATCTTTACTTGAAAGACATGAGCCAGACTGCATCTGCAAGCTGCCAAGGTCAAATTTCTGATTACACTGCAGCTTGTGCTTCAAGCAATAACATGTAGGTTTATTTCTCATTTTATACTAGCAAGACAGAATTAAATGCATTACCTAACTCTTATGAATTTAAGTACATTTATTCCTAATTAAAGCACACATTTTTCTATATATTTGATCACACAATTCATATATGTTTGAATGATTAAATGCACATCTTCCTAAGCAGCACACATTGTAAATATATTTTTCTAGGTAGAATATATGTAAACATATTTTCTAAGCAGTATGTAAAATATATTTTCTAAGCAGCATGTAAAATATATTTTCTAAGCAGCATGTAGATTTTTCTAACATTCTCCCTCCTTTTAATGCATTTAATACTATATGAAACATAAACAGTGTTAGTTCATTTCTTAGCCTTTTCCTTTCATGGACTTTCAGCTAAGTAAGTCATTTGTTTTATATTTCAGATAGGCTTTCACTCGGTATCAACAAGTTCAATTCTATATCCTGGTACATAGTTTCAGTCACTGATACATCAACTAAGTCCTTAACTAATTTTTTCACACAGGGTATCCCGCAGCAGACACATGCTCCAATTATGAGCAGCACCACACAAATTGCAATTAGAATGTTCATAAGGACCGACCCCCACCCCCCAAACAGATTCTGGAAAAAGTTTGTCAGTGGGTTTGGGCCTGGTTCTGTCATTGCTGACACTTGCTGAATTACCTCTAGGTGGTCATTGATTTCATGCTGGTTGTCTGGTATGTACGCACAGCATTCTTCTTTGATAAGCGCGCACGTACCACCTCTCGCCGCTAGGGTGAAGTCGAGAGCCATTCGGTTTTGTAATACAACTGTTCTTATTGCATTCATCTTATCAGTCACAAGTTCAAGAGCAGAAAAAGTCGCATTGCTCATTACTTCGAGAAGTTTCGACAATTTTCTCAATTCCCAAATCGATTTGACTGCTCCATAGGCTGGGAATATTCCGGCCCAGGATATAACACTGTCACTCAAGTCCATATGGGTTAATTTTTCTTTGTCCTTCACAGACGAATGATCCTTCCAGCTTGCTTCGATCTTACCCACTGGATTAGTAGGTTTTCTGACTGTATTTTCAGTTCGGTGAGTCACATCTCTTACATTACGTATCTTACCCAGAGGCAATTCTGCAGTATGTCTTATGGCTGGAACCAGATAACCCAAAAAACAACTGCCGGACCAATTCTCAGGTAACCATTTATAGGCCTTTTTCCCACAAACGAAATAACAATTTTCTACTTTTGTACTGATGCGGGTTAACCCTGAATGAAACATTTTCTTATCTATAACAGAGAATTGTCTATATATTTCAGGAGATTTTTGCACATTTCTCAATGTTGTTTTCATCAAGCTTAAATATGAATCATAATTCGTGCTGCAACTAGTACCTTGGTCTATAGGTTTTATATAACATTTGTAAGACACAGTTATGTTACAGTTACTCCAACCAACCTGGAGTGTATCATTTTTAACAAAACAAACAATTCCTTTCTGAGTAATAGGCAAATGTAATGCCACTTTGTCTTGTGATCTCACAGTACCAGTGTCAAATAACAGGTTTTCCCAAGTTGCATTTATTCCCAAGGGGACAGCAGACATCAAAAGTCCTCCATATGCTGTGGGTATTGCAGTACAGACCCAGCAATTTGAAATGTTCATAGTCTCTACATAAACTCGCTTCATAGCCAGGTATGTGTTAAAGTTTGGGTGCCAGTCTGTGGCCAGTCCTTCATCACGTTTTATTAATTTCACTTCTGTAGTTATATGAAAGAAAAACCATAACAACAAAAAGGTTACTACAAACATAGTTATTAAGTGTATGATCAGTAGGCCAGTGAACCAGTGTCTCTGGGGTTGTTTCACATTTTTATTCATTCTGCTTCTGGCCATTCTGATCCTGTGGTATGTCTAAACTAAATTTCTTAACAGGTTTGCAATGGGTTAAATGAACCCAAGATGATCTCTCAGCGATTTTCACTGCGGTGGGTGTTGCCAGCAGTACCTGGTACGGACCTTCCCACCTTGGACTCGCCCAGTTCTTTCTCTTTATGATTTTCAGCCAAATCCAGGACCCCGGGGTCAGCACGGCTTCTGGTTTCGTTTCTTGTTTATCTGGAAAAGAGTTCAACTGCAAAACAGTCTTATTTGTTAAAACTTTTTCATATAACTAGCTAATGAGTCATCGGCCTCCAGCTCTGCAGGCATGAGGGCCTTCCAGTGTGGCACACAATATGCCCTGTCAAACACTATTTCAAAAGGGGTCAGGCCCTTTATATTTGGAACAGTTCTCATGCTCAGCAGTGCTAAAGGCAGACAGCAAATCCAAGTCTTTTGAGTCTCACTCATCAATTTTCTCAGCTTGTTTTCAATATTCCATTGTATCTTTCCACCAGTCCTGCTGACTGAGGGTGATAAGCACAATGGTTTTTCAAAGAAATCCCAAAAAATCTCCCAAGCTGCTGTATCGTTTGGTTAACGAAATGTGTCCCATTGTCACTATAGATTCTTTCCGGTATGCCAAATCTAGGAATGATTTCTTTCACTAGGGCCTTTGCCACTGTTGCTGCATCCGGATTTCTAGTTGGAAAAGCTTCTACCCATTTTGAAAACATATCTATGATTACTAAACAGTACTTTTTCCCTTCACATTTGTTCAGTTCTATGAAATCCATACAAATAGTATGGAGCGGATAGGGTGGTGTTGGAAAACTCCTCGCTTTGGTTTAAATGCTCCCTGTGCATGATGTTTGCTACAAATATGACATGTTGCACAAAATTTTTGTGTATAATTCGTAAATCCATATGTTTGGAATGTTCTGTTAACTAACTGTACCATCCCCCCTGTTGAGACATGGCTCTGCCCATGGCTCAACAAAGCTGCATATCTAAATAAATTAGATGGTAATATGGGCTTCTCCTCTTTGGAGATGTACAGTCCCTCTTTAAGGATTGCTCCTCGTTTTATTCACTTTTGCTTTTCCGCTTTTGTAGCTAATGTCTGCATTGTTTTTAACATTTCTAAATCTAAAGTCTCAGAAGGTTGCAGTTCTTCATTTAAAAGCACAGTTTCTGGGTCTGAGGCAGCTTGCTTCGCAGCTGCATCAGCCCGAGCATTCCCTTTTGAAATTCTGTCTTGTTGTTTTGTATGGGCTGCACATTTACAGATAGCTATTCTAGTGGGTAACTGAATAGAATTTAACAGGTTTAGAATTAATTGCGCATGATTAATCGGTTTGCCAGTAGATGTTATCATTCCCCTGTTTTTCCATTGTTGTGCAAAGACATGCACTGTAGAAAGCATACTGACTGTCAGTATATATGTTAACACATTTGCCTTTCGCTAGAGTGCAAGCACGTGTCAAAGCTATCAATTCTGCTGCTTGAGCTGACAGGTTATGTTGCAGGGGTTGTGCTTCTATGATTTCGTCATCAGTCACTACTGCATATCCCACTAGGTTCTTCCCTGTAGGACCTCGTCTACAGGACCCATCCACAAAAAATGTCACCTCTGCGTCAGCTAAAGGTATGTCAGTAAGATCTTGTCTGGGTGCGGTTATTTGTTCCATTTCCTGGAGGCAGCTGTGCGGTATGCCATCCACAGGAATTGGAAGTAACGTTGACGGATTTAATGTTGTACAACGTTCAATTGTCATATGGGGTTGACTCAATAGTATGGTCATACAAGAAAGATGTCTGGCAGGGGATAAAAATGCTATTTTTTCCTGCAGCAAAATTATTGCAACTGCATGAGGTACTCTCAACGTGAGAGGATGAAACAACACCACTGAGGCTGAAGCTTGCACTGCCATAGCTGCTGCGACTACTGCTTGTACGCAGGGTGGTAATGATCATGCCACCGGGTCTAACTGTGATGAATAATAAGCTATGGGGCGTTGCTTGCCGCCATGTTGTTGCGTTAGCACTGACGTCATATATCCCCGCCTACAATCTACAGTTTGGAAAAATCTCTTATGGTAATTCGGAAGCCCTAAAACTAATGATGAAACTATTAGTTTTTTTAGTCTACAAAAGGCTGCTTCTGCTTTCGGAGTCCAGTGTAGTGTTTCTTGTGCTGCCATTGGTTTTTTAAATATTAAATCAGCCAATGGAGCCGTTTCTAAAGCATAATTCGGTATCCAACTTCGACAAAAATTAGTCGTTCCCAAGAAAGACATCATTTCTTTCTTGGTAGTTGGTCTGGGTGCTTGTAAAATAGCTATTTTTCGTTCTTCATCTAATGTTCTGCCTTTTTTGGATATCACATATCCCAGGTATTTAACCTGTTCTTTCCAAAGTTGCAATTTATGTTTATTCACTTTATGCCCTTGCTCAGCTAAGAATTTCAGTAATGCTATTGTGTCTTCCCTACACTGTTGCTGGGTAGGAGCTGCAAGCAAGATGTCATCTACATAAAGTAGTACTTGGCTGCCCCCTGGTGGAGAGAACCCCGCCAGGTTGCTAGCCATCTCTTGTGCGAATATTGTTGGACTTTTACTATATCCCTGTGGTAGTCGGGTGTACGTATACCTTTTGCCCTGAAATGTAAATGCAAACCAATGCTGGCTGTCAGGGTGAATAGGTATTGAGAAGAATGCATTGCTAATATCTACCACGGTGAAATATTTCTGTTGTGGCTTCAAATCATTTAACAAAGTATGTGGGTCTGGCACCGTAGGTGCTCTTGGTATCACTGCATCATTTACAGCTTGTAAATCTTGTACCATCCGCCATTCCCCGTTTGCTTTTTTTACAGGAAATAGAGGAGTATTACATGGTGAATCTAAAGATTCCACCAGTATCCCTTCCTTGAGTAATGCCATTATAATAGGTTTGATTCCCTGTTCTGCATCCTTGCTCAAAGGATATTGTCTCTTTCTTGGTCTAAAGGCTGATTTTGGTGTAATAACTACTGGCCCTGCTGTACGAATAAGTCCTACATCTGATTTTCCTGTTGACCAAAGAACATTTGGTATTTCACTCAAAGCTTTTCTTCTTCTTCTATCAAGAACGCCATTCAGCTGTCTTCACTCTGTTGTAAGTGTACAGCTGGGCGTGCTTGCGTTAACCAATTCAGTTTCTGTTTCTGTACTCCTAAGTCCGATAACTCTGAGTCAGTTAGTCTCTCCCATCCTGTCACTTTGTCACCCAAGTCTACCCACCTAACGTTCTTGTTTTTAGTTAGGCTAACGTGTGGTAGTTTATTGGATTTGTACAATTCCAAAAACTCCTGAGGTAACGAACAACTCACCACACTGTTGCCCTCAGTGTCCCAATATAGGGTCCGTAATATCAGTCTATTTGCAGGATTCCTGAACAACTTTTGTTCGTATTCCTTATCAGGTCCTGGTGTGTTACAGTAATATAGGGTACAATGTAATAAATGTTGCTGGTCAGTATCGAGGGGAGGCACCTTGCTGGTGGCTACATTCATTAGCTCCTCGGTCACTGCCCCTGGTCCGGTTGTAACCAGATCCTGGCTGTACCAATAATAAGCCTCCCCCTCCGACCGTACTACAAAGGTGTCAGTTTGTCTCTGTGCCTCCATACCGTTCATGGTAGGGACTACTGCTATGCCAAAAAGTTGCATAAGGTCTCTTCCTAATAGGTTCATGGGGCATTTGGCAGAGAGTACTATTTTACTTCTCTGGGTCATGCCCGAGACTGGATCAGTTATTGCTATATCATGGGAAAGTGGTTCCCTGTACAACTGTCCGTTTGCTGCTTTCACTAATATGAAATTAGGTGACTCAGAGTGTTCCGGTAACTTTGAAGGATGTATCAAAGTTCGTGATGCTCCTGAATCACACAAAAATTTGATTTTTCTCCCTTCTACCAGAAGTGTAACTTCCGGTTTCGTGTCTGCTAAATAGAGCTCTAAGCTCAGTAGTGCCAGATCTAAAACTTCACTTTCCCCAACTTCTACATCCAGTTGCATGTCATTTGCTTCTTCTAAGGTATTTACATCATCCCCCCGCTCATTAGTCTCTTCTGAAGACTGCTGAGCAGTATAACTGTCATATAGTCAATCCTCATCTTTCTTATCCTTTTTTTCCGCAGGTGCCTTGCTCCTGCAATCCCTTGCTAAATGTCCCTTCTTACCGCAATTGAAGCACTCACCTTTTTTCTTTTTGCTCTCATAAATTTCTGAGTTTTTGTCAGAGCGTCTGTTACCCTGAATATTTTGTTTGCCCTTTTTGGCTGCTTGTACTACAAAAACTTCCGCACCGTCTTCAGCTGTGAAGACCTGCGTTTTCTTTTTCTTTTTACTGTTAAAATGTTTTTCAGCGTGTCTAGCATATTCTAACAAGGCTTGAAGCCTACTCGTTCGGTGATCTATCATGTGCTTCGTGATGAAGCTATTGACAGGGGCAATACAACCTTTCAAAAATGCATTCTTCAATTGTTGTTCATATGAACTATCATTTTTTTGATTTTCAGGAACAGGCATGCCACTATGGTTATTAAAACATTCTAACAATCTTCCATAGTATGCATCCACAGTTTCATTATCTTTTTGTACACACTGGTTAATGCAAGTCCAGTCTGCCCTAGGTTTCCATTTTTCAGTGATGCGGTCTGTAAGACCCTTCAATCTAGTATCTAGTTCTGCGTCACTATGTAGGAGTGGCCTGTGTTGTGCGTCACGAGCATTCCAGGTGCCACAAATCATGTGCCAGTCTGGACCTAAAATTTGTCTAACTACTCTTTCTACCTCTTCCCCATTTAAGTGGTAACTTAATCTCATACCCTGTAAATCCTGTAAAAATTTCTCAAAGTTAATTTTTGGATGGGGAATTCCTTTTGTAGCTTTTCGGATGTCTTCCGGTGTCCATGGTCTATATACTAAGAGAGTTGAGGCCTGGCCCTCCTGTCCTGCCTGCGGGTTTGGTACTTCTATTAATGGACAGATTTCCTCACCCTCATCTAATAAATTCCCGCTTGGTTGAATATCTACAAGTGTTTGGCGTGTTCGGGATTTAGTCCCGATAGGTTCTCTTACAAACGGTTGTCTTAATGTCCCTGTTGTCTCTGGGTAACGTGGAGGGGGGTCAGCCTGCCCTCCCGCTTCATATTCTGAGTAAGGCATCGGTGGGCGTGGTAGGGGAGGGACCGATGCTACTACTACATTATTATCCTCTTTGTCTAAAAATAATGCCTTTGCATTTTTATTTTTCTGTTCCCTTCGGTTTGCTTCCTCAATCCACCTGTGTGCTTGAGGAACACCCAACTGTCGTTGTTTTTTTGCCTGACCTTCTGCGTCAGATTTTAACTGTCTCAAAAGTTTTATTAATGCCATTTTATTCAATTTACCATCAAAGTCATACTTATTAACCCATGTTGCAAAATATCTCACATTATCTGCTCTCTGTAATTGCATATATTTTGCATCTTCTGTTAGGGGCGGATCACGTGACCCTTTAGTGCACTCGTTTCCCATGTCTCTGAAAGAAAAAAGAAGAGAGAGAGAGAGAGAGAGAGAGAGAGAGAGAGAGAGAAAAAAACAACAACAACACTGTTACGTAACCCTTTCTCTTGTACCACGTGGTATCTCTATTCCCCGTATTCACAGTAGTGTCTAGAATGACTGTTTACTTTGTTTTGTTTTATTTCCTGATCTATGACTCAAGATACAATACTTCGACTACCTCTCTCCCTGCTATCACAAACCTTAGCAATAGCACAGTGTAACCTGGTCCCCGATCTAAAACAAAAACAAAGAGAGGAATTCTGCTTACCCGAGCCTCCTGCTTATGTTTGATAGGCTTTTTAGGACCCAGTTTTCCGCTTTTCGGCCACAGATCAGACAAGTGGACAGCCTCTTTGGACACGACAATTCAGTCGGAGGTCTTTCCTTCTTCTGCGCAGACTTCAGTACCACCTATATATTCTGACCTGTAGCTTACCAAGGGAATTCCGGCACGATTAGGACCAAGATGTTAAATAAATTTGTTAGAGTCAGACTGTAAAAATCATTGAGTTATTCAAACACAATGTCAATTAATAACAAACAATAATGCAGGAAAGCTAGAGCATCTCTAAGCTAATGTACATTAGGAGACAAAAAACCATACACAAAGTTTGTATAGAATTTTGACTGCTTTATTGATCAAGACACATTGGTTATATACATTTCATTATCAGTTTTGCCCACCTCACTGGTGTGGCTAATGACAGGGTCTTTACATCATGGCTATTCATAAAAACTGCTGATCTTGTGTTTTTCAAAAAGTCCTTTTCCCATGAGAAAGTTGCAGCCTTGCAGACAGCTGGTCAGTCACGATGACCTCCTGAGGATGTAGCCAATTCAAGGTACTCTGATTAGTTCAAATACAATAGATGTAAGTCTTCCTTAAAGCCTTCTCTTGTTTCTCTTGTCCCCAGCTGCGCACTATCAAAGATAGTGCGCACAAGGCTACTTCCTGGTGGAGGCATGAAAGGAAGACTTACATGCGAACAGATTTATTATTTTCCAACTTTCCAAAATAATCTTTACTTGAAAGACATGAGCCAGACTGCATCTGCAAGCTGCCAAGGTCAAATTTCTGATTACACTGCAGCTTGTGCTTCAAGCAATAACATGTAGGTTTATTTCTCATTTTATACTAGCAAGACAGAATTAAATGCATTACCTAACTCTTATGAATTTAAGTACATTTATTCCTAATTAAAGCACACATTTTTCTATATATTTGATCACACAATTCATATATGTTTGAATGATTAAATGCACATCTTCCTAAGCAGCACACATTGTAAATATATTTTTCTAGGTAGAATATATGTAAACATATTTTCTAAGCAGTATGTAAAATATATTTTCTAAGCAGCATGTAAAATATATTTTCTAAGCAGCATGTAGATTTTTCTAACAATTTCACATAAAATCATCTCATTTTATATTCTCAAAAGCATAATAGCACGACACAGCCAACTAATAAAAAACACATCATATTAACAGATAATTAATCTAAAAATAAGTATTAGTAGTAAAATACAGAAAATAACTATATATGCTTGCAGAGCATGTTAGCACACATTTAAAACAAATACCTGTACATTTTCATATTACTTATATTTCATTTGCTTTTCAGCTAAGAAAGGTTTTATAGTAACCATGTTGTTTAAACGAGGAAGCTTATCAGCTTCTAGTCTGGTTATCCACCCATATTCAGCTATATCCAATCTAATAATCATATCACCCCCTCTTATATTTTTATAAACAACTTCCAAAACTTTAAATTTAAAGGTATGAACAGTGCCATATTCAATAATGTGCTTAGCCAAAGCATTTGTCATCACATGTCTCCTAATATGTAACTCATGCTATATAATTTGGTCTTTTAACCGCCTAGAGCATTTACCCACATAGAAACATGTACATCTTGTACATGTACCTAAATAGACAACAGATGTTGTATTATTACAAGTTGCCTGACATTCTATAATATATCTATTTCTAGTTACTGGGTGCTCAAAGTCAGAAGACAAATGTTACTACAGCAACTACAATTATAACAGGGAAGTGTCCCTTTCTTTACAGTACAATATGTCCTAGTATCAATCTTGAAGTCTTTATAACAGAGTTGTCTCCTCAGGTTTATACTATTGCTATATGTAAAATAGGTCTTTTCCCCCAGTAGTTTTTCAAGTTTTGGCATTGAAGTTAGTATTCGCCAGTTCCTTTTAACAATAGCTTTTATATTTGTAGTCATTCTATTATATGTGGTTATATATCTCACATTAGCTGTCATACCCTTATCTTTTACCTTATATAAATTGTCTATCCCTTTATCACTAAACAAAGGGGGGTGGGCAATAACCATGGGTGGCTTGTGCTATTGGGATACAGGACTGCAGCCCCCCCCCCAGCTGTAAAACAAAAAGAAAATAAAAGAAAAGAAAATAATAAAAACAAAAATGCATCGCCCATGAGCACTCGCGGCATTTCCGATATCCGGACTGCTGGTGAACCAGTCTGGAGCATGTACACAGAATCCTGACCGTCTCACCAGCAGTCCGGATTAGGAAGACAAGGATTCAGCAGCATATCCCAGAAGTCTATGCAGTTACAACTGTATAGACTGGATGGGGATCAGATTGCAACATCTGCAGCCTGGGTAGCACCCAGCTTGCTCTCACGGGAAGAACTTGCTCGGACTGCAACATCCGCATTACAGGAAATCTCAGTGTGGGCTTTGCAGGAAAGAATACTTGACTGACTTTGGACGCATCAGCATGGGCTTTACAGATGAACTGTAGGAAGGAATACTTACTTTAAGGTATGGAACTGTAGCTCAGAGATGTGTGTGTGTGTGTGTGTGTGTGTGTGTGTGTGTGTGTGTGTGTGTGTGTGTGTGTGTGTGTGTGTGTGTGGAACTGTAGCTCAGAGGTGTGTGTGTCAGTATATGTGTAATGCCCCAGTTGCTATATGGTGGTGGGTAGAGAATCAGGCTTTAACCCTATACCTTGGGCCCAGGTGGCAAGAGCCTGAACTCCCTTCCCACCACTATTTGTAAAACATTTGCAGATTTTTGCCTCATATTTGTTCTGTTCTGTTACTCATAAAACCTGTGGTTTATGATTGTATTTTTGTCTTTACACAGTCAGTAGTGCAGTGGTGCAGTGGTAGCATTGTTACCTTGACAGCTACAGGTTCTCTGGTTTGATTATTGGCTGGGGTGCCTTCTGTGTGGAGTCTGCATGTCCTCCATGGGTTTGCTGTGGTGTCCTCCCATCTTACAAAGACATGTGTCTGGAATGTTTCTCTCTGGGTCTCTACTGAAAATTGGCTTTTGTTCCAAGTCAGACTTTCCTGGTTAACAAATGTGAAATAAATAAAAATGACAACCACTCCGCTACAGGCCCCATGAGGAGCTCAGTGTCTCTCCAACCTAACACCAGTCTAAGTACTCAGCTGCGGTACCACCTTTATCTTTTATCCAACCGGTGGATACATTGTTATAAGAAAAGCGCAGTCCAGGTCTGAACTGTCTGCAGACACAAACAGCTAAAGTTAACTTTGAGTATGTGTCTGTTAAGCTAATATTCATTATCCCCTGGAGAGCACTCTGCTTTGGCTTGTAAGCAGCCCCCCCCCCCACACACACACACACTCATCTTCCATTTTCTCTTTTATTCCCTTCTGTTAGAAAATAGTATCCATAACTGATAAAATACTGTGTGTTTGTTAATTTAAATTGTGACCACAGTAGCCTACTGATACAAGGTTATCCTGTTTTTCCACCTGAGAAATGGTTAGGAAATGACTTACAGCTTCAGAGCAGTCCTTGGTCAAGTCTGATTGTTTCTTAAACACAAACTTGTCTTTGCTTGGATCTTGGCTCATTAGCAGCAGTACAAAAGAGCTGCCTTCTCACACCCTTGTTCTCCTCCTCCCCCTTCCCTGTTTATTACCTTAAGCCAATCCAAAAGTTAATAAATATTACCTGTGGCAGGCACCATTTTTAAAACTACAACCACCCTTTGAGCACTTTATGCTCAGCCCTGCCATAAAACTTACTAAAACTGCTTGAACTGGGACACAACTAACTGATACAGGGTACCTACCTGAGTCTCCACATTCACTATCATATGTTCTTATATCAGTTTACTCTGTTTCCTGATTGTTTCCAGCCCCCTCATAAGAGCAACTAAAAGAGTCTCTGCCCGCTTCACTCCACACCCTGCCCCCAATTAATTCCCACCCCCAGTGGTCCTACCTTTCTTACACACGCAAACCCCTCCCATATTTCCAACAGCCAACCACATCAATAAACCCAGCACTACCTCCTCCATCTTCCCACTACTATCACTCCTCCTCAGCTAACATGTATAAGCATACTATACCTATGCTCACTACATCCACTCTCCTTGCATATCCTACATCCTACCAAAACTCCATCATTCCCCCACTCAACCACTACCACTGTACTACTACTCACACCACCACTCATGTGTCACCCTCACTCAGCTCCCCTCCCACCAACTCAAGAACCATCCCTATGCATCCCACACATATTCTGTCAACTATATCACTCAAACAAAAAGCATCCCTACAACTTAAAATAGTAACCCTCCCACCATACCGATTACCCACAGAGCACAGTCGTAAAGTTTCCCTAATAAACAAACACATTCAAAAACCGAGAAAACTAATAACCTCATGCATATCAAAACTAGCCCTAAGTGGAGACATTCACCCCAACCCTGGCCCCACCATCTCCAACCCCACTTCTCATAATCAGACTAGAAACCACAACTTCTCCCAAATCACAGCCAATAGAAAGCCAAGTGACTTTCTTCTAATAAGCCTAAATATTAGAAGTATATCCAACAAGGTCCATGAATTCCATGCCACCACAGACTTGTACTTCCCAGATATAGTCATCCTGACAGAAACCTGGCTAAAACCTCACATTACCAGTGAGCAAATCCTCCCTACCAGTTACAGCATACTAAGAGTAGACTGGCTAAACAAGAAAGGAGACAGTATAGCTATAATATTTAAACAGCATCTAAACATAGAGATCTTAAAATCATCAGCTCCACAAATAGGCAATGAAGAAATAATATATTCAAACCTCAAAATAAACCAAAATAAAACCATCAACATAATTGGATGCTACTTTCCACCTGGCCAAAACATCCTTCCACTAGAAAACCTTGTCAGCTGGTCTACCCACCATCTCCCCCAACAAACTATAATTTTAGGTGATTTCAGTATTGACTGGCAATCCTGGTCTGGCAACCATCCAAGCCATCATCTAAACCTTCATGGCTTCACCCAACTAGTCCAGTCACCAACCAGAGTAAATAAAAACTCCAACAAGCACACTACCCTGGATTGGATACTAGTCATTAAGAGCCCCCAGTCATATATAGCAGGCTGCTTATCACTCCCAAACATTCCTATTCAAAAAATACCTATACCAAGCTAAACCTGTCATCTACCATTAAATACGTAAAAAACTAAACTTTAACCCAGTCACATTCATCTCATCCCTCAAAGAATGTAACTGCCATCCTCTAAAGTACCTCAGTCTTGATGATGCAGTTGAATTTTTTAATACTACCTACCTGAGCATCCTTAATTACCACATCCCCATAAGACTTTCCAGAACCAAAGCACAACCCTCCCCATGGCTACAGAAAACCATTAAGTCAGAAATGAAAAACAGGGATAAAGCTTGGGAGCACTGGCACAAAACCAAAACCCCCTCAACTAGACAGAAATTTAGAACTACGCAATAGAGTCAAAAAACTAATAAAACAGGACAAATTCCAATTGCCCTAGACCCCTCCCAACACAACCCCAAACAATTCTGGTCCTCCATAAACTCCATCCTCCACCCAGGTAAAGTCACTATCCCTCCTCCTAACATCCCTCACTCCTCCAAAAATATTGCTACCTCATTCAACACACACTTCGCACAAACCATACTATCACTATCTAGACAACACCCCCCTCCCCTCCAACCCACACCTTCAACTAGTAATCTCCCCACTGTCTTATCTTTTTCTCCTGTACCTACCTCCAGCGTAAAAAAACTCTTAACTAAACTTAAGCCCACCAAATTAGCAGCAGACAACCTCCCAAGTGAATACCTACAAATCACACCTGATGCTCTAGCCTACCCAGTATCCATTTTGATTAACCGATCTCTGTCAGAAAGTTACATTCCTACACTATGGAAAGTATCACATATAATTCCCATCCACAAAGGTGGCCCCTCAACAGAACTAACCAATTACCACCCCATAGCTGTTCTCTCTCAACTCTCCAAAATACTAGAGAGATGCATTCACTCTCAAGTCTCAGAATACCTCCTTACTAACAACCTCCTTTCCAATACTCAACATGGTTTCCAACCAAACCATAGCACCACCACTGCCTTAATCTCTTTTACTAACACTATCCTTCAGCATAAAAACAATGGCTATCTCTCCTCTGCTACTTTCCTAGACCTATCTAAAGCATTTGACATGGTCCCACACAAACAACTCTTCTCTGTCCTCAATAATGTATCCTTCTCTCAATCAGTCACCAACTGGTTTCAGAGTTACCTGTCTGACTGCCAACAATCTGTTGTATGGTAGAATTACATATCTCCCCAACTACCTGCCTCTATAGGGGTTACCTACGGATCCATCCTTGGACCCCTACTCTTCTCTATTTTCACCAATAATCTAGCCTGTGCCATCAAACATGGCACACTCATACAATACGCAGATGACTCAACCATCATCTGCTCAGCCCAGTCCCTACCCAAACTGCAAAAAGTCACACAGGAAGCCTTTTCCTCTGTTGAAACTTGGTTATCCGATGCCCAATTAATACTCAACCCAAACAAAACTAAACTATTCATTTTCCAACCCACCAAACATATTCAAAACAACTCTCACTTTAACATCACAGCAAAAGACAACACCACTATACATCCAACAGAACACACCAAATTGCTAGGAGTGGAAATAGACACTAAACTAAAATTTGACATTCACATATCCATGACCATAAAAAAGTCCACAAAAAAACTAGGAGCATTATACAGAAATATTCTCACCAAAGCAGCAAAGATTTCAGTAGCAAATTCCCACTATATCTCCACCCTACTTTATGCCTCTCCAATATATACCAAGCTAAGGCAATGCGATCTAAACAAGCTCAAGACCTGCTACAACAAAATTGCCAAATTCGCCACAGAGGCATCCTACCATAGTCACCACTGTCTCTCACTTGCTGAACTGGGCTGGCTTGAACTCCCTCACCCCCTTCAATGGTATCAACTCATACTCGCCCACAAACTAGTAAACCATTTACTAAAAGTCCCATCGCTCCAGAGTCTACTCCAACCCTATCACACCACCAGACCACTAAGATCAACAAAAATCACTTACAGGTCACCAAAGCCAATAACTCTGCTGGAGAAGCACTATTCTCTTGTGCCATAGCCAAATTATGGAACTCCCTCCCACCCACAATTACCTCCGTACCATCATGCACCCACCTAAAAACATGCTGGCTATGCCCTTGCAAATCCCCCTCTAATATCACCCACCCGGTCCACCCACTTACTTTCTTTCCACCCCACTAACTACCTTGATTATAGCAAGCTCGGATGCTCATAAGCCCAACTACTTATTATACAGCAGGAACTTCTTATTGTAACAATTGTTAATGTCTGTTATGTAATTCACAGATGATAAAGATTCTAGTTGTCTACTGATGTACTTTGTTCTTCATCTGTAACTGTTTGTAATTGTTAATTGCTATGTTGATCAAATTGTTAATTGCTATGTAAATCCAATGTAACCACTGTCTGTATATTTTAACTGTGGAACTTTTCTCCCCGGGCCTCCGCTGAAAATGGACCTACATCCAGTTGGACACTCCCGGTCAACAAATGTAAATAAATAAATAAATAATTTGAATTTCAGACTTCAAGTTCTTAAGAAAGTACATGGTAATACAAAACCTTTTATTGTAGCAATTTTCTAAGTTTATAAAATTGATATTTGAAATATGTCCCTATTTTTGGGACTATATTCCCCCATTATTGGCTTCATCCAGGTTTTTTGTGCTAAGGTTGACAGCTATGGTAAGAACTCAATTCACTGAATATGTTTGGGGGCTGTATTCCCCCATTATTGGCTTTGTTCAGGTGTTTTGTGCTAAGAGGTTGACAGCTATGGTGAGAACTGAATTCACTAAATGGTAGCCATTTAAGTTTCAGTGTTCATATCTTTCACAAAACAGCTGATTTGGCATAGTGGTATGTTGCTCTGACTGTTTTGCACAGCGTCCGGGGTTCAAGACTTGGCAGTGAAATGTATGGTGGTAGCACAGCATTTTATTCTAGCAACTTTCCAACATTATACAATCAATGTTTAAAATGTGCCCCTGGTTTTTGTCCCTCCCCCCCAATAAATTTTGTCTTTTTTCCAGATTTCTTGTGCTGCAAAGTTCAGAGATACAGCTGAGTGTTGAGTAGATTTTACAAGGAGCTGAGAGATGCAGGGGAGCAAAAGTTTAGTGCTGCTTATGCTGAGTCTGCTTGCATTGTTAATAGCACAACAGGTAGTGTACTTCCTGTTGATGCAGAAGGCTGTGGGTTCTACTCCCAAAGTAGGTAGATGCATTGCTGATACTGTAATGTGTTGCAAAGGGGGTGGATGCTGCAGTCCTTTTTGGTGAAGATACCTAGTAACTATGAACCTGTTATCAGTTTGCCATCCATTCCCTATTACAATATTACTAGCTTATCATTTTTTTAGTGTAACATAGGCAATTTATTCCTCAAGGGCAACAGGCACTTTATTTATAGATGAAACAATGAAGTATAAAGTTGTTTGCTAGCAGCAGCCTCTTCATTAGTTACAGATCACTTTAATGTGGAATTATTTAGATGACTTTTACTTCTTCAGAGCTTGTGCATATGTACTGATACTGTGGACTGTAGATGTTTGAGTAGACTTTTATGATGAAATGTTCTGAACTGGGCAGTTTTGTCATTATTGGTGCATGCATTTTGTTTCATTGTTTACTGGAAAAATGTTCAAAACAATAAATTTAAAACGCCCTCTAAAACTGTACTGTATTGTACAAGGAATATAATTTAATACAATCAGGAAGGTGTATGGAAGAGCATGTGTATGTTTCATGTGCAAGGGGCCTGTGATTTGAAAACAGCCCAAAGTTAATCTTTATCTGCCATTGGCAAAATCTATTTTCTTTGAATGTGGGTTTCAATGATTGTGAGTTTCAAGGGCAGAGAAGTTTTAATGCTAAGTCTGTTTTCATTGTGAGACTGCATTCTTTTGTTTAGCAGATATCTATTAGTGTTAGCGCTGTAAAATGCAAAATAAAACTTTCAAATGAAGTCTAAATCATTGCAGACATAAAGCAGTATGCACATTAGTGTTTATGGTAAATGGGGTGAAATAGCCAAGTAATGGTGCATTGGAATGGCTGTAGGGGAGAGGCTTCATTCGACCATGATTTTGTGAGGGGGAAGTGCGGCAAACTCAAAGACAGCCCCGGCTGAACTATACCTCTCAACTGTCCAGATTTTTGCAGAATTAATAGATTTTTGATTCTTATTTATGGTTTGTTCCTCATAAAATTTGTGGTTTTCTGGCAAATCATATAGGAATTAAGTCACTAAGTAATGACAGCCACTGAGTTTCAGACTTCATAACCTTCAGAAAAAATGCATGCTAAAGCAAGACCTGTTATTCTAGCAACTGTCTCAGTTTATACAAGAGCAATTTTTAGGACTGTTTATATGTTTCCCCAATATATTTGGCCTTGTCCAGATGTCCTGCATTAACAGGTTGAGAGGTACATGCAAATAAATTGCTTTATAGAATTAGGCATATCCAAGCCTCTCAACTGTCAACGATTTTGGTTTAGAATGTTGCTCTTCCCGTAATAATCCCTCCGCAAAATGGCAATTTTGGAAGAAAACGTGGAGGGTTTGCAATTAATAAATAACTGTAATAATCAGAGTTATAGATAACTTTTATTTCAGAAATGCATGTAGATTCTTTTATTTTGTCAGCTGCTCAAGTTAGCAGTACTAATATTGAAAAAGTGTCCCTTCTTTGACAGGTTCCCAGCTGTATTGTGTGGCTATTTTATATTTTTGCATCACGTTTGGTCTGTTTTTCATAAAATTGTGTTTTTTTGGAAAATTGGTGGCAGATCATTAAAGACTGAAGTTAGAAAATAATGACAGACATTTGAGTTTCAGATTTCATACCCTTCAGAAAATTCATACTAATGCAAGACCTACTATTCTATTATCTTTCTAAGTTTATAAGAACAATATTTAAAAACTGTCCTTATTTTTGGGCCTTTGTTCCACTTCTGTGTATGGCTTTGTCCAGATTTCTTGCTCTGAGGTGAGAGGTATGAGAAATGTGTCAGGGTCATCACAGCCAGTCAGAGACATTTCAAATTGTGACATACTTGTTGCACCCCACTCCCCCATGTAGTGACTCTGGATGTGTCCAAGTAAGGCAAGGAGCAGTTATGCAGTGTAAATGTGCAGAGTATTCCCCCATCCAAGGTAGACACAAGTACTACAGTGGCTTTTCATCTGTCCTTGATTTTTGCAGAATGTTCTGGTTTCTGTCATATTTTTATACTGTTGATTTATGCTTATTGTTATTCAGAAAGTGCTTGTTGCTTAATGACCATCAGGTAAGCTTGTCTGAGATTGTAAGATGCAAGTAAGCTTTAATAAGCATACTGTTAAAGAATCGCCAACATTGAAAGCCTTTCTGTTGTTGCCATGCAGAGAATACTTACATAAATAGATAATGTATAAGCCTTGAGTATTGAAATGCATATGACAGTATTTGTAATAAAGGACAGGATTACATTATTTTAAGAAGCTCATTACATTTGTTTGGGACTTGCAGTCATCTTTGCAGGCTTTACCTGTAAACTAAACAGAATGCCAGTCTATCGTGTGTGGTCCATAATGTATTTATTTATTTATGTATTTATTTATTTATTTATTTCCAGTTTGATGACCAGAAATAAATAAATAAATTATGGACCACACATTACTGCGGTGGTGGTGCTCCAGTAGCGTTGTCGCCTCACAGTAAGACCTTGTCCTGTTCGATTCTCAGCTAGAGTGTCTTCTCTGTGGAGACATGCATGAATGGGCGTACCTTCGTTGAAGGTTGTGCATCAGGGCTGGCAACTTGGCACGTAAAAATCTACTGCCAATCATTAGCGGACCGGAGTTCTGCTGTGGCAAACCCTAACTGGGAAAAGCAGAAAGACACAACAACAACAACACGACAGACTGGCATTCTGTTTAGTTTACAGGTAAAGATTGCAAAGATGACTGCAAGTCTCCAACAAATGTAATGAGCTTCTTAAAATTATATAACCTGTGCATTCATCCTTTAAGCAATGTATCTTGAGCTTGTTTCTTGTTTGCTTTTCATTTTTTACTTTGATCATGTTTTCCCCATGAAACAAGTAGATAGTTCTTGTCAGGCAACAGATCTTTTTTGGATAAGAAACATTTTTACAAGTGGGGGTATCACAGAGATTGCTACTTTCAGCATGTTACTTGGTACTTTAATAAAGCTGAATACAAATTATAATTAGAAGTGCAGTGCAAGGAGACTGGTTTGAGTTGAGTGCTGTTTGTTTTTCTTATACTTGATTTTGACTGGCATTCCAGTAATGTATTTAAAAAGTAATTTATTTTTTCATGCCTCACAACCTTTTTGCTTCCATCTAGATATTAATTAAGCTGTCATGTAGCCAATGCATTGAAATATTGTTTTTCTTCTACACTTCATTTTGTCTTGATTGGACTCTCATAATGACAGTTTGGTACCCAGGGCAGCATATTTAATTAAAGCTACAGTTTTTGTGGTTTTGAGCATAGCCCCTCCCCTTTCTAGTTGGCCACACCCATTCCCTTACCCATTCAGCTGTCTCCTGCAGCCTCCTTTGATTTGAAGTCACCAGCCACCAGTGGCAATAGCTGTCCTATCAGCAAGTATTTCTTTCATTGTTTCAATAACAAAGTTTATATTATACCCTCTATTAATGAAATTGTGCATTCATTTTTCCATTTGCTGCTTAAATTTAGCATTTTCTGTGTTTAGTCTACTTATTCGCATAAATTGTGCTTTCACTATACCACAAAATACATGCTTAGCATGCATGCTATCTATGTGTATATCTATTTACCTGAACATCCTTGTTATCAACACTGGTACTAATCACACCAAGTGCATTAGTAAGCTGTACATCCAAAAATTATATCACATTCTTAGAATAATGCATAGTAAATTTTAAAAACAAAGTGGTATTATTTAGATATTCAACAAACTTTTCCAGAAGTTCCCCATTTCCTCTCCAAATCAAAAAGCAGTCCTCTACAAAGCATTGATTGAATAATACTTTATCTTTATATTGGTTCTTATTGCCATATACAAATTCACATTACCATTCATTTAATGTTATATTTGCATAAGTATTTGCCATGGGCGTGCCCATGGCTACTCCAGAGGTTTGCAGATATGGTTGCCCATCAAATAGAAATGCATTTTTAGTTAACACTACTTCTATCATACTACACACATTTTCTATCTTTCTACCATCCATTTCTGAATTCTTACACAAAAATGCATGTATTGAATTAATGCCAAAATATTTGGAATCACAGTAAACAGGGAATTATGTCAAGTGTAACCATCAAAAAAATCATCTTTTCCATTATTATTTTTATACCGCTGATACAGCTTATTCAAGAAGTCTCCTGTGTCTTTAATGTAAATTTTGCAAAGTGGCAGATATTTACTTAAGATACCGTGCACATATACTGAAAGTGGTTTTGTGACCCAGCCCCTTCCTGAAACAATTGGTCTCATTGGGGGCCGGGGCAACAGACTTGTGCAACTTTGGAATGCCATATATAACAGGCGTTCGTGGACACAGTACAGTTAAAAAATTAAACAATTCTAATGAGATATCCCCCTGAAATTGTGCATCATAAACAAACATATTAACTTCAGATATTAACCTTTTAACTTCTTCAAAACATATCTTCTTAAATGTACTAGTGTCTGACAAAAACTCTAACATCAATTCTATATAAAACTGTCTACTAAACACAACGGTTGCTCCCCCCTTATCCGCTTGTTTAAGGATAATCTGATCATTATTATTTAATTCTTTTAAAGCTTGATATTCATCATAAGTAATATCATAAAAACTCTTTTTCATTTTAATTTTAACAATTGTTGTATCTCATGGTCGCAAACACTCAAAAAAGCATTCACAACCGGACAGTTAACTGGTATAAAAGTACTAGACTTCTTAAAATTACATACATTTTCTACTATAGAATCTTTAAAAATTAATTTTAAACTAACATTCCTACAAAACACTCTGAGATCAGTTAACGCCTCTGCAACAGTATTACATGACATTGGAACAAATTGCAAGCCCTTTTTCAATAGACTAATACAAGCTGAGGACAACACAAAGTCTAAACGGTTAAGAACAGTGTCCATTATCTTACAATTTGATATTAGCATCACCCCTGCTTGCTCAGTGGTAGTGGACTGCTGTTCTTCCTTTTCTTTCCATTATAACTGGAACCTTTCCTCTGCTGTGATCGCCCTCTTGATTGTGGTCATCCCCATGCTTCCACCTTCTCTGTTAGCTGAGTGTAAACAGTCCTTGTGGAGTTGAAAAAAATCCTCAACATGCTGGACACTATTTGAGGCCTCGCTCATTGCTGCTGCTGATGCTAATGTTGATGCCAGCGTCAGGTTAACTTGACGCTGATTGGTAGAATCTCCTTCAATCACGTCCTGCTCCAACCTATGTGTAACAGGGGTGGTGCTTGACATTGTGAATGCCCCCTGTGTCATCTTGGTTATTTCATTAGGCAAATTCAGATTCCTACTCATTTGATTGGTAGATTGACCATTCCCTTCCCCAAAGGTGTCTAATTCACACATAGCACCTTGCTGGGTACGCTTAATTGTGGAATTAAAACTATTTTTATCTTCTTTAGGCCAAGAGAAAATATGGCCCAAATTATAGTCATTAATGTCTCTAAGCAGTTTACGTTGCTTGACAGTTTCTAATTTCTTATCAAATGCACCAATCCTTTCCAGCATAGTTTGATATGTCCCAGCTGAATTAGCAAAAAGTGCTGAACTGACAACCTCATTCTCAAGACTAACGATTTCTTCTGTTAGTCCCTGTTCTACATTAATAAAGAAATTGTTCATCAAGCACATATAATCAGCACTAAGCTTTAGATTTAACTCTTGCCACTTTTTTAGCAACTCTGGATATTGGTTTGCATATGCTGGCATCTTTACTATATGCAGACCTCTCGGCACTACACTTAGCTCCAAATAAGCCTGAAAGCTCAGCCGCTGCCATTGGTGCTTCTTGTATGCCTGAGTTTTCCTTTCCAATTTAATAATTAAATGGTCAACATTACCATTCTGTTGGGTAGCGGCTCCCTGGTTCATTTCACTTACTGCCCCAATTTTTGTGAACAGAGGATTGCCAGACATCGTTAGCAGCCCCCGAACTGTCTGTTTAGTATGAGTTGCTGAAGTATTTTCAAGGTCTTGCACCAAACAAGAAGGCTGTGTCATGATTATTCTCAGCACCCACAGTAAGTTCAAAAGCAAGTTTCCTCCAAATGTAGAAATAACCGAACAAACTGCAGTAAACCACCAGGAGCAGTGTTAGAAAATCCAATTTAAAAAAAGGTTCACAAAAGAAGAAATGCTTAATTTATTTAAACCATATAAAAGCTTTCGGGATGATCCCTTCTTCAGTTATCAAAGAAAATATTTCACATAAAATCATCTCATTTTATATTCTCAAAAGCATAATAGCACATGACACAGCCAACCAATAAAAAACACATCATATTAACAGATAATTAATCTAAAAATAAGTATTAGTAGTAAAATACAAAAAAATAACTATATATGCTTGCAGAGCACGTTAGCCCAGATTTAAAACAAATACTTGTACATTTTCATATTACTTATATTTCATTTGCTTTTCAGCTAAGTAAGGTTTTATAGTAACCATGTTGTTTAAACCAGGAAACTTATCAGCTTCTAGTCTGGTTATCCACCCATATTCAGCTATATCCAGTCTATTAATCATATAATTTTGTGGTATAGTGAAAGCAGAATTTATGCGAATAAGTAGACTAAACACAGAAAATGCAAAATGTAAAGAGCAAATGGAAAAATTAATGCAAGATTTCATTAATGAGGGTATAATAAAAACTTTGTTATTGAAACAATGAAAGAAATACTTGCTGATAGGACAGCTATTGCCCCTCCCTCTTTATTTAGTGATAAAGGGATAGAAAAATTATGCAAGGTAAAAGATAAGGGGATGACAGCTAATGTGAGATGTATAACCACGTGTAATAGAATGACTACAAATATAGAAGCTATTGTTAAAAGGAACTCTTGAATACTAACTTCAATGCCAGAACTTGAAAAATTACTGGGGAAAAGGCCCTATTTTACATATAGGAATAGTATAAACTTGAGGAGACAAGTCTGTTATAAAGACTTCAAGACTGATACTAGGACATGTTGTACTGTAAAGTTATAATTGTAGTTGCTGTAGTAACATTTGTCTTCTATCTGACTTCGAGCACCCAGTAACTAGAAATAGATGTAATATAAAATGTCAGGCTACTTGTAATACAACATTTATTATTTATTTATTTATTTTATTTTACATTTGTTGACTGGGCTAGTCTAGCTGGAGATATTTCCATTTTCAGTAGAGGCCCGGGGAGAAAAGCTCCACATACTTAATAATAATATATAAAAAAAAGCAATAAGAGGCAATGCCACATACATTAGGAAGGAATTAACGTAACATTTTAAAGTAAACCATTGGGTTAAAAATGTGGAAGATAACATTTACAACATTTATTGGCAGGGTAGTAATGTAAAGGAAGAGAGAGAAGATAGGTTACAGGCTAATAGTAGAGTATTAGTCAGGGTTGCAGCAAGGGCATAACCATTGAAGTTTTAGGTGATTTTTAAGATTAAGTTTGAAGAGGGGAAAAGAGGAAATAGAGGTAAGGTTGGGTGGCAGCATGTTCCATTGCTTACCTGTGGTGGTGGAGAACAAGGAGTCACCAGCTAAGTTGTTAGATTTGGGTATATAAGCTAGGAGTTTATTAGAGGAGCGTAGGGAATGAAGATTGTTATAGGGTGTGATAAGATTGTTTAGTGTAGGTGTGTTGTTAGGAAGGTAGAAGATTTTGTGAGCAGTTGTTAGTTGAGAGAATAGCAGCGCATTTTGCAGTTCAAGCCAGTCTAGCTGATGTAGGTTAATGCAGTGATGGGTTCTGTAGGGCTTACCAGTTACAAACCTTGCAATACTGTTGTAGGCTTTGGTAAGTTTGTTGAGATTGTTTTGCTTTAAATTGGTGTAAATGGGAGAAGCATAGAGGAGGGTAGAGAGTAAATGAGAATTGGCAACAGTAGTTCTTGCTTTTGGGGTGAGGAAGGGTCTTATCCTATACAAGGAGCCTAATTTTCTGTTAACGGACTTAATGGTGTTATTAATATGATTGTCAAAAGTGAGTTTATTGTCTATTGTAACTCCTAATAACTTGCAGGTCAGATCAGGTGATATAAGGGCTCCATTACTAGCTAGTATGGAGAAGTGTATGGGAGGGGTCTTGTTGTTGGGAGTAATCAGAAGTAATTTGTTTTTTTTGGCATTCAAGAGTAAGCACCGGTTATTGAACCATGTTTCTACTATGGAGAAGACAGTTTGGCTTAGAGATTTCAGCTCAGGAAGAGACTTTGCACAACAGATGATAGTAGAATCATCAGCATACTGTATGCAGGTGGATTGAGGAATAGCTACATGAAGATCATTTATGAACAGAGAGAAGAGAAGGGTCCTAGAATAGAGCCTTGAGGAACTCCTAGTAAGACAGGGAGATATGAAGACAAGTGATTTTGCCACAAAACAGCTTGTTTACGGTTGCTGAGGTAAGACTTGAACCAAAGGATAGAATTAGAATCCAGAGAGAGGGATTGTAGGGTATTTATAAGTAGGGAGTGATTGACCATATCAAAGGCTTTTGACAGGTCAATGAAGAGTGCAGATGAGAGGTAGTTATTGTTCCGGTTGGTGTTAATAGTATTGGTGAAAGATAGAAGGCAGTGGTGGTGCTGTGAAAGGGTCTAAAGCCATGTTGGCAGCTGGCCAGGATGTTATTTTTAGTAAGGTAGTCTATTAGCTGATGATGGATACATTTCTCCATGATCTTAGCTAGGGGTGAGAGTAGTGCTATGGGCCTATAGTTGGAGTACTCATTAGAGTTGCCTCCTTTATGTAAGGGAATGATGTGTGAGATTTTCCAAAGATTGGGGATAGTGCTTTCAGAGATGGTACGGTTAATGAGAATAGCTACAGGATGAGCAATTACTCTGGATGCAAGTTGCAGGTATTCGGCTGGAAGGTTGTCATCAGAGGGTGTACAGGGTTTTAGCTTGTGAATTAGTTTCTGGATAAAGGAGATTGAGATGGGTTTTATCTTGAAAGTAGGAAGATTGTCATGCTGGGAATTAGGTAGGTTAGTGTTTGTAGAAGTTAGCTGTGTGGCCAGGGTTTGAATGGTCTCTGTAAAATAGGTATTGAAGGCATTGGCAATTTCTAGATTGTTTTTGTTATCTGACTCTAGGGGTGGAGGGGTACTAGAGTGGCCGGGCTGAAGAAGGTTATTAATGGCAGTCCAAAATTTTTGTGGATTCTTTGAGTGAGATTGTTGAAGTTTACTGTAATAGGCTTGTTTGTCATTTGTTGTTTATTTAGGTACATGTACAAGATGCACATGTTTCTATGTGGGTAAATGTTGTAGGCGGTTAAAAGATCGAATTATAGAGCATAAGTCAGATATAAGGAGACGTGATGACAAATGCTTTGGCTAAGCATGTTATTGCGTATGGCACTGTTGATACCTTTAAATTTAAAGTTTTGGAAGTTGTTTATACAAATATAAGAGGGGGTGATATGATTAATAGATTGGATATAGCTGAAAATGAGCCTTTTTTCTGTTGGATTTTGTAACACTGTTCCTGGTGGTTTACTGCAGTTTGTTCAGTTATTTCTACATTTTGCAGCTTTTGGCATACAGTGGTAGAAATTTCAGCCTGGGAAGAAGTGGGCACACAAATAAAAAGGAAGTGTGACAAGAACACGGATACAAACATGACCCACATTTAAAAATAAAAAGTACCAGAACCATAGAAGAATGAAAATGCAAATATTTATTGCACCAAAACATCCACTAAACAATAATGCTTTGAACTAGGTTTTAGTAGCAGGTTGGGCATCTGTAGGAGCTGGCTAGGGAAGGTTGGGAGTGAAAGACCACTGCTGGCCTTCCCACCAGGCTGGAAGTGGCTGTGGCTCACCACATGGATAAGACCTAGTGGGAGACCAAGAATTTACACCCATGGAACATGATCCTGGGGAGCATGTGCTGCCATTGTGTAGAGGTACGTACCACAGGGAGTCAGTATGCAGAGGCTTCTTGTGGTGGCAGCACACAATGGGGCTTGTAGAGCCACCAAGTGGGGGATGTGAGGAGTGCTTCACCAGGGGATGATAGGCCATTCTACAGGACTAACAAGCTGGCTTGCTGCCTACCTGCTGACCCTCACAATCCATGGGGGGATAAATAGGCTCATAGGGCTTCCTGGCAAGAATAAATGGGCCTGAGGGTTCTCCCCTTGTCTAGGAATGCACTCGCCCCTTGCTGGACTAAGTCCATTGGGGATTCAAAAATGAGCAGTACAGCTTTGATGTCCACTACTTCTTCATTGGATCGTTATTCAGTAATAACAGAACATGCTTTTAATGATATCATAGATCAGACATTCGTCTGCAATTGCTATGTTTATATTTTTTTCTTCTGTGATCTCGGCACTTTTTACTTGTAGTAAGGGGATGTACATCCCTTCCCCATTTCTCGTAGGTCGTCCATGTGGTTAGTAATACACTTCTACCTTAGCCTGTATACAAACTGAAGGCCTGCATTGTACCTTTACTTTTTTTCATCAGGATCAAAGACTCTTGCCAATGTTTTCACATTTTCCTCACATAAAACTTAATAAAGAAAACATGTTTTAGTGTCTTATTGGCATCAGATAATAAGGCAGTAATTTAAGACTGAATCTGAGTCCTCTGTTAGCAGCCATTAGAAGGATGTTTTGTGGTTCAGCTAGCAAATGTCAATCACGCTGATAATTATTGAGTTAATTTATACACTGTAGTGTTGATGGGTGAATAAGTGAGGGTGTAGACATCCCAGAGATACATGCTGCTAATGTAATCATCAAATCAGTGTAAACAATTTACTTGTTGACACTGCAGAGACATGTCATACACTTACACAACACTTATTGAATTCTGACACGTCATACACTTACACAACACTTATTGAATTCTGACACTCTGTAATCAATACATTAATAAAACTGGGAGACAAAGGTGGAATTCCAATTTAAAAATAAAATCACCCCCTAACAGAAAGCATATACACAGATTTAATATGGATTGCAAAACCCCCTTCATACAACCTCATGTAGTAGGTTGTGCCCTTGCTTCTCCCAGAACACATATCATCTCTATGGCTGATGAATGTGGAAAAAATTAAAACAAATCTGCAGGAATCCTACCCCAAAAATGCTGTTTCTAAACAGTAATAGACAGTGTTCTTTGAAATACTGTTGATAATCTGCTTAATGAGGCTGTCATTTGCCCAGGGCTAGCCTTAGCAACTCTGAGGCCTGATTTGGACCATTTTGGTTGGGCCGCTCAGCTGACACTCCCCACCTAGCACTGAACCCTTCATCCATGCTGGCTTCCTGAATAAAATACTATTTCAGATTACATATCAGAAATATATGCAATTATCTTATATTAAAAATAAAGCAATATGTTTATTGATTAGCTTATATTTTGCCATAAGACATGACGGCCTGCTTGGTGTTGTCTACAGCACATCTCAAAGATGGTGGAGTGGGTACAGTACTTAACTAACAAAGGTTATTTTATGCATTTAAAATTTGTTAATCAATATACAGTACTGCCCCATCTAGGCAATGTTCAGGCTCAGCTCAGCAGAAATACAAGCAAAGCAACAGTAAGCATTAATCAGTATCAGTACAGCAGTGGTAATGTAAGAGTAAAGATGCAGAGGTATAAATCGGGATAATATGTAGCATAAATCAACACAATTATAAGTAGATGCGATACAAGAATTCAGACAGTAAAATCAGTAAGACAAGTACATGTAATTACCATAACATCACGTAGCGGAATGTTTCTATGAAGAAAACAATACACAAAACAAAGTTTTTATAGTATGAATTATTGAGCACAGGATGTTAAGAGTAAGGCTGGGGTCAAATAGTATGGGGAGGAAGGGAAGGGATCATGTTGAATACTCAATATCGCATTTAGATGGGGATGATCTGCTGTAACACGCCATCTCTTTAGGGTGGGCTATGTGCAGGAGGCTTCTGACTGGGGCTAGCAATAACCATGGGGTGCTGATATTGTAGCAATACTTTTGACTGGGTTGATTATTCGGCATTAGAAACGTAAGTTAAGGAAACCTTAAGTGGAAATAGTGTTGTAGAGCAGTTACATAACTGGTTAAGTAATAGACTAGGATAAATGGGTTAACCTGTATTGGTGGATGGTTGCTAGAAGAGTGTGTAAAATGTTTTTTATTAATGTACACTGGCATTTAATATCTTTTTAATGGGCTATCCAAGTACCGATAAATTTTTAAAAGCTAAACAGATGACTCCTTTAATGTTACAGTTGGCAAATGTTGTTGAATGCCATTAACCCCCCTGGACTTTTCACTATTTCGCAACTGCAGTCTGTTTTTTAATTTTATCTATTTTGAACTGTATTTTTCATGGTTTTATTACTTTATATATGTAATTTAATATTACCACCACAAGATGGCACTGGACCTAATGATTAAAAAATCACAAACTATGAGAGAGATTTTTGTCTGATGAAGAGTTCACCTTACTTGTAGTGGACGAAAGCACTTACGAATTAAACTTTTTGGGTGTATCTTGCACTTTCTTTGGAATCTATAAATAAGTATCTGGGAACTAAAAATTTGCTGAAGTCAGTTTAATGACACCCTGGATGGCTGAATGTGATTTTAACAGTGTGTATCTGTGTGAAATTAAGGGCTTTGCTATAAGCATTGAGAGGAATTGCCATTTCAGCATTCCTAGGATTAAGACTGAAAGAAGAAAGGTGTAGTTCATAAAGAGTGTAATCAAGAGATGGAAAGAGATACACATAATTCTTATACAGGTGTACATATTTTACAAAAGCATATAAAAAACATTACATGGGTGTACCACTAAAACACATAGCCATTTTACCTCTTTGCTGTCCTGGCACTTCCCCAAAAGGTTCTGGCATTCTTTGAGGAACTGCATTTAAAGAAATGACTTGGACGGCCATCTGGCAGCCTTAGATAACAGCCAAGACTTTGCTGATGAGAGACCTACAGTGGATATAAAAAGTGTACACACTCCTGTTAAAATGCCAGGTTTTTGTAATATAAAAAAAAGACCACAATAAATCATTTCAAAACTTTTCCCACCTTTAATGTGACCTATAACCTGTACAGTTCAATTGAAAAACAAACAAATCTGTTAGGGGAAAAATATAAAAAAAAACATACAATAAGCTGGTTGCATAAGTTTGCACACCCTTAAACTAATACTTTGTTGAAGCACCTTTTGATTAATTACAACATTGTGGGCCGTATTTAAAAAAGCCTGCACAGAGTGCAAGAAGAGTGTAGGAGCTCACGGAGGCAATATGTCTGCCGTGCGATCCAGGTACAGCCAGCTGGGGCATGCACGAGAGCTGCTAAAGCTACTCTTGCACGGACAGCGTCATGGTATGCAAATTACCTCATTTGCTGCTGAAAGCTATGCAAATGAGGTAAATGTGCAATCCAGGAAACACTAACCTGTCCGGGGAAGATTAGTGTTATCTGCAGAAATGTACTCCGTTGGTAACAGAGTACCGTTCTGCAAATAGCTAAATGGAGCTATGACAGCTCCAAATAAAGGATGCATACAATTGAGGAAGCATGCCAATAGCCAAATATAAGGCCACTGGCATTTATAAATGTTTAAAATTATCTTTTTTTCCCCGATCTCCGATGTTTAAGCATAGCGCAGCACCATGCAAACGTGCGGTGCTTATAAAAACAAGAAAATAATTTAAAAATAGCCAAAAATAGCCATTTTCACTAAAAAGCTTATCCTGCCATGCAGGTGAATGGCAGGCTGAAAACAACATGGCCACTAAGTACTGGTTGCTAAGGGGGGGGGGGGGGCTCAGTGTGAGAGATGTAACCATGCATTAGTAGGCAATCCTATGCAAATGAGGATAAGGATAGTGAATCCCAATTTTCCCCAGCATGTGAGCCATGTCCCAAGAGTGTAAGAGTAAGGAGTAGGTGAGTAGTAGAGTAGAATATAGGTAACATCATGAGGGGGTGTGTCAGAAAGGCTGTAAGCTAATTGGAGCAGTGTCTTGTGTTTGCCCTGAGTTGCTCAGGATTGCAAGAGGCGTGTCTACAGTTGTTTTTTTGAAAACCAGAAACCAAAGGTGCACACCGTGAAAATATCTGAAATTTCTTGCAAATGTGTACACAACGTGTGCGTGTTTGCGCGATACTGTCCCAAGCAGAAACAGAAAGGGAAAAGGAAGGAAAATAAGTAGTAGGAAGTTAACCAAGGAGAACTAGCAGAGCTGCCAGGTGAAATATATCAGAATCAGCCAATTACACAGGCAGCAGACTAGCCCAGCCCATCCCAGCACTTTAAACTCTGCAAACAGCATTCTTCCCTGTTTTTTCCCAAGAACTCTGCAACACTGCAGTATACAAAGAGGGAAAGCTTAAAAACTTTAAAGTTAGACAAAATGTTAGGGGCTGCTCTTGCTATCATAAACCAACATGTACAAGGTGCTGAGGGTGGTGATGTTGTGAATGCTGCTGAGCAACCCACAGTGAGGAGACGGAGAAGAGTGTACAGACCCAGGGTAACCTACCAGGGGCTACATGAGCTGGAGATAGTGGAGTGCTATAGAGTGAACAGAGACCTCCTGCAGCAAATTGTTGAGCTGTGCCGGCCACGCCTCACACACAGAACGAACAGACGGGAACCCATCCCAGTGGATACCAAGATATGTGTTGGCCTAAGAATACTAGCTACAGGTACCTTACAGAGACCAGCTAGTGATATCATGGGGATTGCACAGGCATCAGCATCCAGGTACTGCAACAGTTTCTGAATGCCATGTCAGGACATGTCGGTGAGCACGTTAGGTATTGGATAGCAATATGCGTCTTTTCGACCAAATAGTAGAATACCCTGAGGTAGTGGGTGCAATAGACTGCACGCAAATACACATCAAAGAACCACCCGGTGAACGGGGTAGGGTTTACATCAACCGCAAAGGCTTCCCCTCCATCAAGTGCCAGGTCATGTGCGATGCCCAGGGAATAATAATGAATGTGTGTGCTGGCTGCCCTGGAAGCTAGCACGATTCCCACATCTGGCATCTGACTCAGCTGTACCAGAGATTTGCCAGTGGGGACATCCCTGATGGTCACCTAGTGGGGGATACTGGATACGCACTGGAGGCGTGGCTGATGACACCCATCAGAAATGCACACATACCCGAACAAGAACTCTATAATGAGGCACACGCACAAACAAGAAACATAACTGAGCGTGTGTTTGGCATGCTCAAGTCACGGTTCTGGTGCCTGGACACATCTGGTGGAGCCTTGCAGTACTCACCAACTACATGTACCCAAATTGTCATGGTATGTACCATGCTACACAATATGATCCTGCAGAAACAGCTGCAGCAGGAACAACATGGAGCAGGGCCAAACAGCCCCCACCATTGCCAAGGCCTGCACAGGCACAGCGTGACTCGGAGGCGGAACAACCTTTGCCTGCCCCAGTAGGCAGAAGGAGGCATGCCCAGTATGCCCTGGCCTTGGCAAAGAGGCAATGCATAGCACATACACTGACTCAGTAGAAACCCTGGAAATGACACCTCTCTCTGACTCGCACATACAGTAAAAGGGATGCCTAACTTGACACTACCTGTTTTCAAACATGAATAGGGAGTGTAATATGTGCGTCTGACATAGGCAGCCCTGCAGCACCACCTGAGACATGAGTCCCTATTTTAAGCAATATAAAGCACTGCTAAGCAAATTTTACTAGTATTGAGCATATTTAGATACAATTGCACGTAGCTGTGCACCGCACTAACCAGCACAACATTGGGCAGTGTTGGGCAAAGTCGGGTAAACACGCTCACACCTGCTTTACTGTTCCTTAACCAGTCAGGTCTGCCCAGCAGGAAAATAAAAAGCAGTGATAGGGCTCGAACTCAGGATACTGTACACTATAGTCACAGTACTGAACCACTAAGCCATGACAGCATTTCACTGGCACAGACACAACTTAAGTCACTCACACATACCAGTTGGGGGGGGTCACATACCTAACAGTCACAGCCAGCAGGACAATTGTAGACAAACGCAAACACAAACAAATGCTGTATCATGCCCTCTGAAGAGGCATATGAGTAACCTCCCCCCAGGCCTATGCAGACAGATAAAGGCAGGCCAGGCAGTGTGATGTGGGTTGGGTAGGCTGTGAAGTCACAAACTAATATGTGTGTAATTGGAAGTTAAGGTCTGTAGTGCAGTGGTATGCCTCAAGCCAGTATAATAGGCAACAGTGCAGACTGAAATGGAGTACCTGACATAGCAGTGCAGGCCTAGCAAATCTGTATAAGTGTTAGTTGTACCCCTCATCCTATGTACACCCACAGTAACAGTCAGGTGTGCCCCCATGGGTAGAAATGTACAAATAATAGCTGTCCCCCCTGTATGTAGAAATGTTGATAAGTCTATGCAAAATGACTCATGGAAGCCCTGCAGGCACAGCGTGCTTCCTGTCGATGTACAACACAAAGGTGAGCCCTGAAGTAAAAACCAACTTGATTTTTCACACACATATAGTATATATGCCCATAGTGGGCATGCTCACACACTTAAACAAATTTAGCAAATTTAAGTCAGCAACATACTGAAAGGTCATACTGGGCATGCTCACACACAAACAAATGAAGCAAATGTCAGTCAACAACATACTGAAAGGTCATACTGGGCATGCTCACAAACTTAGGCCATGTCTGAGTACAGCAGTGGGCCACACATATCTGGCAGTTGCAGTTTTTACTCCAGACACTTGTCACTATTCACCAATCCTGCCTTGCGCACACAGTGATATGAAAACAGACCCATATAATATAATGGACCCCTGTCATAATCAAACTATGTACTACAAGTACTTAAGTTGTTCAAAGAAAGTGAAAATCCAAAGAAGATCAATAAATCTCCGATCAGTATCATCAAGAAACAATGTGCACTCCTAACATTATCCAAGCCATGTTCTGGCAAAAATATTGCCAAAGAGTCCATAGAGAACCATGAAGCTTTCTTTCGCTATGTCATAAATATCAGTGTAAACTCATATATGTATTGAGTCAGTGCAAAGTTTAAATGAATACGTGTACATGACTGACATTGCCAACAACTTGTCAGACAGGTTCATACATATTTACCCCCCTCTCACTGACAAAAGGGCTCATTACCATACCTGGAGATTGTGAAAACCCAGAAATCACATATGCAATGGTTAAACAGCTCTATCCAAACCTTAAAACATGGTGTCTATGGGATGACATGGTTTCCCTGGCTGTGTCATATGTGAACTCCAAAACAAACAGACCCTGCACCTGAACAGTCTGTTGAGACTCACCCCCTGTACAGGATATTCAACTGTTGAATGGGTTACAGCAACGTTTGGCACACTCCACAAGTGTTGGTGCACAACAGACCATGGGAACTATTGTCTTATAAGCCTAATAAGCCTGATCTGCAAGGCCATGGAGTCCATCATTATAGAACTCATAAACAGAGCTAATGGGAGCCTACAAATACCCAACCCTACCTATTTTGGTTTGGTCAGGGGCAGATCATGGTTCCTAAACCTGCTAGACAGCTTTCAAGGCATACATCAATGAAATGAGCTACACACGGCCTACATAGACCTTGAAAAGCCCTTTTCCAACATCCCACACACATGTATCCACAAAATCAACAACCTGTGCATAAACATGTATGTCATCTGATGGATTGCCAACTGGGGCACAGATAGATTTCACAAGGTAAGAATTGTGGTCTCCCTTTTGGACTGTAAGCTGGTAACAACTGCTGTCCCCCATGGCTCAGTCCTGGTACCCCTCCTGTCAGGTGTATACTTTTCAGAAGTACAGTCAAACACACGAGGGCTATGGTTAGCAAAGTTTGTGGATGACTGCAAAAAGGTTGTCATAATCGATGTTTGGGACAACAGAGGCATCCTTAAAAAGGGTCTCAGTCAGACAGATGTGGTGTCAATGTTATGGCCTCGAGCTACAGTCATACAAATACCACATAGGTGCTAACACCCTAAATATAGAGGTAATAATAAGGGATCTATGGTCACATGTGGATAGTCATGTCTACTTCCAGAAACACATTCACAATGTGGTTAGAAAATCATGCTATGTGTTCCCACAAATTGTCAAGGTCTTTGCATGTAGGTCAACGGAGGTTCCCTCTACTCATCAGTCATCAGACCCATCAGAGAGTATCACAGCACACTTGTGATGAATCTGACTAGGCACCATTAGCAGCTGGAAAGACCACTGAAGTACCTCAACAAGAGGATTACTGGCCTCAAACAGTTGCCCCATGTAACAAGACTGAAGTTAACTCAATCTGTACTCTGTTACAGACTGTCTACTCAGGCGATCTCTGCCCAACAGACAGGTCCATGTCCAATGCAAAACTGATGTACATGCTCTATCTGAACTAAACCCAAGCTCACTGTGCCACATGCTCTAGGGATATCATCATCACAACAATAAATAGAACATTTTGGAGGGATACATTACTAACTCACAGACTTTCCTTGCTTTGGAACAGGCTCCCAACCTACATTAAGCTGAGTCCCTCACTGACACTCTTCCAGAGGAGCCTTGATGAGTGTATGTGAAACTGAACTGTCACACCATGGATCACTTCATCAGCTCTACTACACAGAGGCCTAGGGAACTAACCCCATGGGTGGTGATAGCTGTACACTCCGGCCATACTAATAGATACCTTCAGGCAGATAGCCTATTACCTACCTCTGTACCTATATATATGTAGGGGGAACACAGTATGTGTGTAAGAGGGTGACCATGACAGGGAGCCATCCAGGACTGTTCCACCCAGCACACATCCCAATGGCACAAAAGACATGAGGTGCACATCTCACCCACTGTACATAACAGCCACCAGTATCTGTAAGCATTACAGTGTATGTGGTGCATGTGCCTACTGTACAACATGACTGTACAATGAAGTACACGTCTACTATCTGTAGACATGCACCTGTCACATGTAGTAGACTATCTTCACGAAGGCATATATTAGCCTAGGCAAGTTGTGCAGCTTTCACCACCCCATTGGGTAGTCTCCTAAGCCCTAGTTCTAATAGTTAGTACCTTAAGCCCCTTTCTAGTGGGGCTGCTGATGTTATGCCTGGCATGAATTGTCTGTTTCCCATCCACTCATCAAGGTTCCTATTGAAGAATGTCAGCGATGGGCTCTGTCTGATGTACATTGGGACTCTGTTCCACAGTAAGGCAAGTGTCTGGGATGGTATTCTATCCCACCAGCATGTTGTATTCATTGTTGTGATGAGGTTCATATCCCTGGAGTGTGTATTGCAACTCAGTTTTGTTATCCATAGATGGAGCATGTTCAACAGTTATGTGTTGGACATGGCTCTGTATGTTAGGCAGAGTGTCCCTCTGTGTAGGCGGTACACAATGGAGAACAGATTTAGTTTTACCAGTTTTCTTGCATAATACAACTTTTTGAGGCCAGTAATCCTCTTGATGAGGTACCTCTGGTCTGTACAGCTGCTGGATATGCTTAGTCGAGTACATCCAAAATGGTGCAGTGTACTCAGTGATGGGTCTGATGATTTAAGAGTAGAGGGCCACCACTACCTCTTTTGATCCTGATACAAATCCTTTGTTGAGTAGGTGGGCCACATAGGATTTCCTAATCACTTTGGCAACATGGTTGTCAAAGGAAAGATGACTATCTACTCATGTCCCCAGATCCCTTATTACCTTGTCAGTTTTTAGGGGGTAACACCTATGTGGTAGTTTATGGGTACTTTGTTTTCACCAAAGGGGATTACTATGCATTCTTTCACATTGAGCTTGAGGCCATGATTCTGACACCCACATCTGTCTCATAGAGTCTCTTCTGGAGAATATTTGTGTCATCCGGGGAATCTGCTATGGCAAACACTTTACAGTTCCCAGCAAACTTAGTCAACCACAAACCTCCTGTGTTGGCATGTACATTTGAGAAGGAGGGACCCCAGGACTGAACCCTCGGGGACACCAGTTGTTACCAGTGTAGAGTCTGACATGTAGCCAGCAACTCTTAATTTGTGGGATCTATCTGTGAGCCAGTTTGCAATCCATCTTGTGATGTATGGATTCATGCCCAGGTTGGTGAGTTCATCTACGATACCTGACTGGGGAATGGTGTCAAAGGCCTTAGCGGGGTATAGGTAGGCTATGTGGAGCTCATTTCAATCATCTGTAGCCTGGGTAACTGTCTCAAAGAAATCCACCCAGTTCAGGAGGCATGATCTGCATTTGATGAAGCCAAACTTGGTGTACTCAACTGTGTGAAGGTTCCCAATGTTTTTATTGTTGACTTCCATTATGATTGGCTACATTGCCTTGCAGATCAGACTCGTCAGGCTCATAGAGCATGAATGCCAAGGGTCTTTTGTGGCCCCACCCCTGTGGAGTGGGAAGAACGTTGCTGTGCAATATTCTATGAGTACATATTCTGTAGAGAGGATGTAGAGAGAGGTGTAGGTATCCTTGATGAATATGGATACATCCCCACCCTATGTGCTATGATCCAGGTTCTGATGCTGGAAGGTATGGAATGAGTAGTATCCTGGTAGTGCTGGTGTGCTCTCTGGAGACTTGAACTAGGTTTCTGTTACTGCACAGATATAAACATTCTCCATACTGAGAAGTGCCTCGAGTGTGTGCATCTGGAGGATGAGACTTCTGGCAATGATTAGCATTTAGCTCACTTTGTGGTTATTTGTGTTGGTTATGGGGTTTGGTTTGTCCTGAGTGACCGATGTTCCACACCTGAAGTCAATGCCTCATTGATCCCATCTGACCATAAGCTAATTACCCTACATATCCACATTCAGGCCCCACCCCAACCCATTAAGGAAACCATGTTAAAATATTTCTCCAAAGCCAACTTCATGCTACTTAAGACAGAAGTGGTGAACTTCAGGGCACCCATACAGATGGACAATACAGTTACAACTACAGAATCCTTCACAATTGCACTTTATAAGCACTTACGTGAGTGCATGCATCGTGCTATCGCAAACAGAACCAAGACGCTATCCTCCAAGAAAAGGAAGCCAATCTGGTGATCCCCTGCCATAAACAAACTGCACAAGAGAAGGAAGAAACAGTTGCAAAAGAGGGTAAAATCCCATGAATGGAGGAGCTCCCTGGTCAGCCTCAGTAAGAAGCTGCGATCCCTGATTAAATCCTCCAAAGCTAGTTACGAAAACAAAATCACCACTGATTCTAAAGACAACCACAAAGCATTCTATAGCTATGTCAAGAATCTCAATAGCAACACTCAGATCTGCTCTGAGTTACAGCACAATGGCACTAAATATACAGACCCAACTGATATTGCCAACATCCTGGCAGATAGGATCAGTGCTAACTTTACCCCCCTCTCACCCATGAAAGAGCCCATCTCTATACCGGAAGAATGCAAAGTTGCTGTCATCACGGCTGCACAGGTAAAAAACACTCTCCAAAGCCAGGAACACAGCATCCATGGGACCAGATAACATCCCAGGCTGCGTTCTACACAAACTACAGAATGAACTCGCACCACACCTACGTACTATGTTCAATCATAGCCTCACCTCAGGCTTTGTGCCTGCTGAATGGTGCACAGCGACGGTTATCCCACTACACTAGGGGGAGTCACCACAGACCCCAGGAACTAGCGCCCCATTAGCCTGATGAGCCTGGTCTGCAAGGCCATGGAATGTATCATCATGGAACATATAAACAAAAAGACATTGGTATTCACCAAACTCTGGACCACAACCATTTTGGGTTTGTAAAAGGCAGATCATGTCTCCTAAACCTGATAGTCTTATTTGCAGCAGTCACCAAAGCCGTAGAGAAGGGTAAGGTGGTTCACACAGCCTATCTAGATCTTGCCAAGGCGTTCAACACCATCCCCCACTCTGGAATTATAGATAAACTCACTAAACTAGGTATAAATCCCTATGTCACAAGATGGGTTGCCAACTGGCTCACTGACAGAACCCACACTGTGAAAGTAGCAGACTACAAGTCCGACTTCAGACCAGTGACAAGTGGAGTACCACAGGGTTCAGTCCTGTGTCCTGTCCTGTTTGGTATCCACTTCCCTGAAGTACAGGCTAACACAGAAGGTCTTTGGCTAATGAAATTCCCAGATGACTGCAAACTAGGAGCCATAATCAAAACTACTAAAAATGTGGACATCCTACAAAAAGGCCTCACTGAGACAGATGCCTGGTGTCAAAGCAATGGCCTCAGGCTCAATGCCAAAAAATGCATTGTCATCCCCTTTGGTAAAAACTCTGTACCCATGAACTACAACATAGGCGGTAATATACTTAACACTGAAAGTGTGATAAGAGACCTTGGGACACAGGTGGACAGCAGACTCTCCTTTGATAATCACATTGCCAAAGTGTTTAGAAATACCTTCTATGTAGCCCACCTAATCATGAAAGGGTTCACCTCTAGATCAAGAGAGGTCATTGTGCCCCTCTACTCATCACTCATTAGGCCCATAATAGAGTACAATGCCCCATTTGGTATGTACCTTAATCGGCACATGCAGCAGCTGGTAAGACCACAGAAGTACCTCACCAAGAGGATCATGAGCCTCAAAGAGATGCCCTATGCAGCTCGACTAAAGAAACTCCAGCTCTACTTGGTTGCTTACTGACTGCTCAGAGGTGATCTATGCCTGACGTATAAGGCCATGTCCAGCCTGGAATTAATGTATATGCTCCACCTCAAGAAAACCAAATCTCTTAGAGCCACACGCTCCAGTGAATTAAACCTCAGCACAGCAATAAACTGGACATACTGGAGGGATAGATTCCTGTCCCAGAGACTTCCCTTGCTCTGGAATAGAATCCCAGTTGATGTTAGGCAGAGCCCCTCGCTGACTCTCTTCAAGAGGAATCTTGACGAGCGGATGGGAAATTGTAAATTTACTTCTGGGATCACTTCAGTGGCCCTGCTAGACAGAAGCCCAAGAAACTAATTTGAAAGGGAGGCAAAAGCCAACACATTATGGCTAGGCTTATAAATGCACTTGGGCAGATAGCCTAGTACCTACCTATGAACCTATGAGCCTTGCCTAAAAAAGGTAATATGAGGACAGCAAGAGCCTTGGCCAGTATTCAGAAGCATAGGGGCGACAGGTGCAAACCATCTGTAGCGAAGCAACAATGCTTGTCTATCATGTCATCACAGTCCGACAGAGACTGGAACCCCTTTGAATGACACCAGAAGCTCAGCCAATTGTTGAAGTTTATCGTCTTTTTGTTTTATTGCAGTATCATGTAGGTGAAGGTAAGATGCTTCTCATGGTCAGGGTCATACCAGCCTGGGCTACATGATCATAGAGCTAATATATATCTATTGTCATGTTGTCCTGGGAGGTATGTCTCAGATCATTCACACTGACATGTACAAAGAACACGTCATATATGTACCTGTTCTGGAGTGATGTAAGTGCTTGTGTTATGTGGCGGATCATAGCACCTGACAGACAATTGACAGTAACCTTCCCCTTGTCCAGCTGAGTGAGCGGAACATCTGTGTGCCTGTCTATGAAGTCACCTATTACTAGTGTGTTGCATATGTTGTTTTGCCTTAGGGCCTGTTGTGAGGCACACTGCTTTGGTGTATTATGTGCTTTCTGGCGTGTGCTTGGAGGTGCATGTTGCTTGCTTGTCTGCTTAGGAGGACGCTCTCTCTTTTTCAGATTAATATTTGTATTCTCTGAGTATGATAATACGTATTTATGTGTGTGTTTTGCTGGTGCTTATATTGTAGGTTTATGTGAGACAGTTGGTGTTGTGGTTGTATGACCCTACTCCTCCTGACTGTATTGTCCAGTATTGGATTGACAGAGCTTAGCCACCAGTTTGACCCTGTGTGTGCCAGCATGTGGTGCATCAATCCATATATGATATGGTCATGGCCTATACATACAATACACTCACAATACACCTAGTATGATAAGCCTGCTGAGGTTAGCAAATGTGAAAAAAAATATTTGGGCAAACTGTCAGCAAGTGATGTCTGTATTGCACCCTGTAACTCCATATTGCTTGCTGAAGTGTAAAGACGTACTTAGTTTGGATTAAGAACACTGCACTTGCCAACTGTGTGTGTGTGTGTGTGTGTGTGTGTGTGTGTGTGTGTGTGTGTGTGTGTGTGTGTGTCCGTCTCTCCCTGGGGAGAGAGCAACCTTTTTGGAGACTACTCACACCCCTTTAAATGGTATATTCATCTTTGACAAGTCTCATGATGTCACAATCCTACAAATATACCTGTGGAAAGGAGAAATCCCAGTAATGTGTATAGCACGTCATGTAAATATGTACTGCTGTAATAACATAATGTAGTTAGGTGGGGGTTTGAATCCTGCACTTGCCAACTGTGTGTGTGACAGTGTGTGTGTCTCCCTGGGGAGGAGCAACCTTTTTGGAGACTACTCACACCCCTTAAAAGTGGTATATTCATCCTTGTCAAGTCTCATGATGTCACCATCCTACAAATATACCTGTGGAAAGGAGAAATCCCATTAATGTGTATAGTGTGTCATGTAAATGCATACTGCTGTAGTATCATAATGTTGTTAGGTAGGGGTTTGAGTCCTGCACTTGTCAAATGTGTGTGTGTGTGTGTTTGTGTGTGTGTGTGTGTGCGTGTGCGCGCGTCTCATTGGGGAGGAGCTACCTTTTTGGGGACTACTCACACCCCTTAAAAGTGGTATACTCATCTTTGTCAAGTCTCATGATGTCACCATTCTACAAATATACCTGTGGAAAGGAAAAATCCCAGTAATGTGTATAGCGTGTCTTGTAAATGCGTTCTGCTGCTGTAGATTCATAATGTAATTAGGTAGAGGTTTGAATCCTGCACTTGCCGACAGTGTGCGTGTCTGTCTGGGGAAGCGCAACCGTTTTGGAGACTACTCACACACTTTAAAAGTGGTATACTCATCTTTGACAAATCTGATGATGTCACCATCCTACAAATATACCTGTGGAAAGGTGAAACCCAGTAATGTGTATAGTACGCCGTGTAAAAGCATACTGCTGTAATATAATGTAGTTAGGAAGGAGTTTAAATCTCACACATGCTGACTGTGTGTGTACTCCAGGTGTGTGACATCATTGGCCAAGGTGGAGTGGGTTTTGATTTTTCTAGTGTATGACATATCACAATGATAACTGTATGTGCATTACACATGTAAGGTAGCTGTGGGGCAAATCCATATACATACATGTGACCTCAATTATTTCATAGGTGGGTACTCTGCTTTCTCCATGAATGCATCTGTTATCTTTGCCAGAGCGTGCTAGCGCTTTCCAGACCTTAGGTCACTTTTGTATGCCTGTGATAAGCTTAGCCACTGCACTGATCCCTGGGCTACATCTTCCATTTCACATCCACTCATCATGGTTTTTATTGAAGAGTGTGAGTGAGGGTTTATGCTTGAGGTATATTTGAAACCTGTTCCAAAGCAAACAAAGTCTGTCAAAGATGACTATTATAGGTGTGCAACAACCTCTGTGGATCTGCATACAAACCCTTTATTGCTATGTGCTCCAGAGAGGGATTTCCAAACCCCTTTGGTAATGTGATTATCAAAGGAGAGATGACTTAACACATGGCTCTATGTATACATTAGTACCTGTTCCACATTTTGGGGGCTACTACCTATGTGGTATTCTGGGGATACTTTGTTTTCTAAAAGTGGATAACTATGCTTTCTTTGGCTTATAGCTTTACAGCATAAGTTTGACACCAGGTATCTGTCTGTATGATACCCTTTTGGAGGATGTGTGTGTCATCTGGAGAATAAAGTATAGCCCACAGTATGCATTGTCATCAGACATGGGCAAACATATCCCTACTGTGTTTGCTTGTACCTAAGAAAGCTATATGCCAAACAGGAGTGGTCCCAGGACTGAGTGCAGGTGAATACCACTTGTTACTGGCATAGAATAGTACATGGAGGCTGCAAATGTTACTGTGTGTCCTACATCTGTGCGTCAGTTGTCAAGCCATCATCTAACAATCGTTTATGGTCAGTCTGTTGAGGTTATGTATAATACCAGTATGTGGGATGGGTATGAATTGCTGGTGAGCTATAGTTTGGCTGTGTTGACCTCCCCTCCCTCACCTATAGCCTTGTTGACTGGCTTTAAGTCTACTAGGTGTAGGAGCCATGATCTGGCCTTTAGAGAACCTAAGTGGGTATGGTGCAGTGTTTGCAGGTTCATAATGTCTCTATTAATGAGTTCCATAATGCTGTGCTCCATAGCCTTCCAGATAACATTTGTCTGGCTTATAGGGTGAGAGTTTCCAGGACCTGTTGTAGTTTTACCCTTAATCAGTTTATGTTAACATTTGCACTGGGTGTGATAAGGGTGGACAGGTTTAAGAATAAGTATATTAGAGGGTCAGGCCAGGTTTGAAGGTTAGTAGGCCAAGCCAGATAGGCGGGATTAAGTTGGTTTGTACATGTACTGAGGAGGGATACAGAGTATATTGTGAAATAGATGCTGAGGATGAAGCCGCCAGGTAACAGGAAAAGAGGAATGCCTAAGATGAGGTTTATGGCTGTGGTGAGAGAGGACATGCAGGTGGATGGTGTGACAGTGCAAGATGCAGAGAGCAGGAAGAAATTGAAACAGATGATGTACTGTGGCGACCCCTAATGGGAGCATCCAAAAGGAGAAGAAGAAGAAGAAGATGTTGTAGCTCAACCCTTGTGGACTGTGAACACCATTACCATGTGTCATTCCGCAAGTATGTAATCTGTACAGCGGCTGCATCTGGACAAAGCATTTAGGTGAGTGGTGACTTCATATGTCAGCTTGTGTATGAGACAGCCAGGGACACTGTCCAGTACCATTGCCACTGAGGTGTGTACTTTGTTAAAGAGATGTTTTAACTAGAGTGTCTGTGAATCATCAGGTTTTATATTCTTCAGGTCTGGAAATGTGTCCCTTGTGTAATGACAGGGTGTTGAAATCTGCATTCAAACTGTCTGACAAGGGATTGGTAATGTCAGTCAGATAAGTGCACTTTGCGACCATTTACATTAACTGTGACCCGATCTGAGATTTCCCATGCAGATTATGAACAACAATGAAGAAAGCTTTAGTGTTGTCTTTGGAATCCTTGCCATTTTGTATTTTGAAGCTTGCCTTGTATGTTTATTGAGGGATTGCATTTTCCCCAATGATACTGACCAGAGAGGTTATCCCTTCTTGGTATGTAACTCTTTTTTGGCACAACTTCACACCTTCTATTAAATATTTAGTTTATGGCAGGTGTCCATGAGACTAATGCACTTTTACTGTATAAGTGAGAATTTCTTGTGTTTGTGATAGCACGGTCCATGCAACCCTGTAAATGAACAGTGTGCATTAATAAAGGATTATGCAGCTGGGACAGTGTTAACCTTAGTAATGCAAACCAATGACAGATAGCAACAACATCATCACCCACAGCACAGTGTCAACCCATGTCATACACACACATGCGTACTCAAGTTCCAAAATGTGTGTAGTACAATGCATACTGGCCACCAATAGAAAGTATGGAGTGTTAACACTGGCCAATACAGGGCATGTCACCCTGCCCATGTGTCCAATATGCATACATGCAGACAGTGCACCTCCACTATGTTCACAAATGTACAACTGCAAACCTGTGCTGCACACACCCCACACTTACTGTCCACTGTATAACACATGCTGACACAACTACACACATCAGCCAAGTGGCACATGGGCAAACAAAACACAATTGGAATAAACACTGGTGGAAACAATACAACATTGCTAATTACAACTTTAATGCATCATGCCTGCTCAGCTACACCTTCAAGGATATCATTACAATTTACTGCTGACAACATGCTACACATTCAGCCATTGCTATACTTTATTAAAGTCATCCTGTTCATCAGCACCATGTTAGCCTGTTCCTGCATCAATGTTACAGATGACAGGAGGTGGCACAGGTTTAATCATATGTACAGGGTGTGTTGTTGGTTTGCCAGAGGCCTACACTAAGCCATACAATCGACATGTGTGTGTGTAAGGCCCATGAGTACTGTTATGGGCCATTGTTGATGTAATATGTGCGGGTATGTGTTTGCCCTAGGTTTCTGGTTTATGTGTGTGTGTGTCTGCATGCACACAGTTCCACCATGTGGCTGCCATATACGGGGATTTGTCAGACAGCTATAGACTGTACCTGGCAGGCTTTACAGATCACCGTCTCTGGCCATAGATACGGAACCTGCTCCTGGCAGGCGTGCTACAGACAGTATCAGGTACTAATCCAGACTGGGTACTATCTGAAAAGGTTGACATAAGTCCACTGGATCCAGGACCCTGCTGGGACTGGCCAGAGCCACGTGCATGGTCTATGGACATCCCCCCCCCCAACATTGCTGGGGCTGGTACTGGCACTACAGGAGTGGCTGTAACTTGCTGGATGTCCACGGCGACCTTCAGCTGCTGATGTTGCTAGCATACGTCCACGTCGACATCTCAACCATCCCGCACTGTCCTGACACATGGACATGACATTATGGAGAACATCCAATGTCTCACCCCAACGTCTATCAGTGACCTCAGTGTAGTTACGTATGGCACCTGCTAGGTCACGGATACTGTCATTTACAGAGGTGTTATGAGCCCTCTGTGCCCTTAGTCCCTGTCTGGTGTACTGCTCCATTCATGTCTGTGCCTCCATGACAGCCTGGAACATGCATGTGGTAGAAAGAGGTATGGCACATCTGCCAGAGGCATGATGACCAGCAGTGCTCTGACGGGAACCCCTGGGCATCTGCCTATGTGGTGCTGTTCCAGACATCTGGCTATGGCTGCTGTGTCCTGATACATGTGCCATAGATACCACACTGTTCTGGCCAGTGCCAACCGTACACTGTCCCTCAGCTAAGGGCAATGGTGATGATAGATGTACAGGCAGTATGACTGTGTGGGAGACTTGTGTACTGTCAATTGGTGGCCCAACAACAGACCGTGACAAACCTGCCTGTGCCTCAACTCACCTATCCTCATGATCACTGTCTGTCTCAGTGACATCAGGTACCCTGCTGTACTGAACCAGCCCCACCTTGGCACCTGTGTGCAGAAAACAGGAAACACACTTTAAGACCTGAACATGATGTCAGACCACATGCGCGCATGCACACATGCGCACATGCACACATGCAGACACACAAACATACACTCCTCCCTAAAGCAGACACACACAACACCAGCAATCTCAGAACATACACAATAGCAGGTGATTGTGGGGTACAGTATCACAAGCAAAACAGTCATATCACACATCGCACAGCATGCAGGACATGTGTTGCTCAAAAGCATGCAGTGCAAGTGTAGACAGTCTTTGTTACTAACAGTATACATGGCTTTGATGCATGTGTTTTGTTATTAGGGGATGGGTCTTCCCCTGGAACACAATGCATACATGGACACAATATTGCTGTGCGGGTATTCAAAACTCTGTAATGTACTGTGCACCATAACTCACTGGTGTACATTCCATGGCTGGATGTGTATCTGTGTGTCAGATAGGTATCCAATGCTGATTACAGCCTCTGTGTCTTTAGCAAATAATTGTAGACACATTTTTAGCACTTGCATGTTGAGTATTCACACATCATTAGTGGTGCATGGATAATTGATGGAATACCATTCGGCCACATACCCAATGTACGGTACTTATGGTGAGTGTAGATCATATTGTGGACATGCCAGTGTCATCCATGACATGACATGCTAAAGCACAACTGCATATTTAAACACTACACATACCCAATGTGTGTCATATGACCTAGCCACTCAATAGCATCACAAGACACATATGTGTCAGTTGTGCAAATGGTGATTGGTATGCATATTGTTTAGAGGTGCATATGTGTGCACACATGCAACATTAAGGAAAGCTATGTGTAGTACTGTGGTTACAATAACTGGATGGGGTATAGTACCATAGACCATCATCATGAAGCATCATGTGGTCACTCACGACTACAAATGTTTCCCAAACCAGCACTACCCATGCTGAACTGGAACTGTACTACCTTGGCTACATTCACCATTTCACAACTAGTTGTTACATGTGTTTGTAAGGAATCCAGTAAGGAGCATTTCCTGTCATGAATGTGTAGTGTGTTGCAGAGTGTTTAAATGTCCCATGATAGGCCTCTACCTCTCAGGTATATTATGTGTAATGTGTGGATGACATTTTGGATACTGGAATGTGTCTTTACAGTGGGTTTGGGAATCTTCTATGTGCAGCATGTTAAAATGCTCTGTGTATGACATAGATGTATATGTTATGTGCATGTTGAGTATCAACTGTGCCCATCCAATGGTCACTACAGTCTAGCCACATTTGTTTGAGATGGTCTGGGTATTGCATGTGTTTGAGGCAGCTAATCACATTAGTGAGATGTGCGTGGTCTTACACCAAACATGCACAGCATGCGTTATGGGTAGGTGAGTTACATGTGTACATGGCCTGCACCTTAACTATGACATGCACTTTTTATTTACAATAATAAATGTAGAACACACTCACCTGCATCTGTCCACTGCCTTGATGTCACCCTTGAGGGACCTACATAGAGATGAGACAGTTTGTCAGTGGCCACAACTGTGGCATTGCCACTGTGTGCTTGCAGTCTTACAGTACAACAACAGTTTACATTCACAGGGCTACAGATTATGTTCCAAATTATCAGTATTACACAACAACAGGCTCCACATCTTTTAACGACACACTCCACATCTCACATATGCATGATCTACCAATACAGACAACAGTAGTCTACAGATATGCCATGTTACCTGCATGCTCCATGTGCGCTTGCTGGGTGGCTTCAACCTCCATCATGGTGTATGTCTGCTGCTGTTGTTGTTGGGCAGGTGCCACCAGGCTCAGGAGCAGCTCCTCCACTCTGGTGAGGGGGGATGGATATTAACACCACCTCCTGTTGCAAGCTGTTGTCTCCGCACATCAGCAGCACTCTGACAGACATGTCTGAGAAGATCACTGCAGTGGTGGTGTACCTGCTCATAAGTCCGGTTATGCAGGCCTACCTCATTTACCCTGTGGACAACATCTTGCCACATTGCAGTACGCTCCTGCTGGTCCTGGCTGGTTTGTGAGAACATGAGACTGTAGTGCTGAATCATACTGGCAGTAATTATATCATCTTCAGCACTACTGTAACTGGGGTTCCTGCGATGCGCCATGATCCTTGGAAGACATAAATACGAAAATATGTCTGAGCAAGTCATATGGCACATTTAACATTATACAGTACAAATATCACTGAACTGCCATATATAGCAACCTATTAGCTAACCGAGAGTGAAACACTTTAACTGCCACTTTTCACTGCTCACCCCACAACTGCTTGGAAGTGCCTGGCTCACTCTCTATCTAATAAACCATGTTCTGCACAGCAACAAAATAAAATCACTATATAAAACTATACAAGAGTACCTGGCTCACTGTATGCAACACGATGCACCACCTAGCCACAGCAGATATACATCAAGCTGATGTGTAAAGAAATATATCATCCATCACAATCAGTGTAAGGTCTAGTAAATGTATTACTATTATACCACACAACTTGTTAATGGTAAACCCGTGGCCAAAATATGTGCACAATTGGGAATATAGGTTTCATACTGCTGTAGTACACTATGAATGTGGCTAGATACACAGTTATATGTTTTACCACACATATGTCAAAGGACATGTTGCAGACATACCCACACACACATCAGACATAATTACAGGACGCAAAGGTATGACAACCCAGATAAGCTTTCAGTGTGTACTATACAGTACTGTGTGTCAGTACTTACATAACCTTAATCTTGAGAAATGTAATCTGTGATGAATACAGGGACCACACAAAACAGTGAATGCAAACAATGTGGACATACACCATACTTTGCTGTACAGGCCCAGAGCTTCAAGTAGTACTACAGTACACACAGGATTTGGATTCAACATCAGTACCAATCAATAATCATAGATGTAGTGCTTTAGCCTCCAATGACACACCCTAGTTAAAACCAAGGGATTTAATCACATTGTATGCAATAGCACTTTTTCTGCCTAGCAACAGAATACACAGCTTTTGCTAGGATCAAAGCAAGGACCCATAATACCATGACATAAACAGTTTCCCACTAAGCTATCCCACAGATACATATCTTTGAAGTATTCACAAACACATTGACCATCACAGTCAGTCAACAGTACAGAGAATCTATTGCAACAAGTAGATGTAGGTGTGTATGAGTATATATATATATATATATATATATATATATATATGTAGGCACATATACATTTCACCTTTCATAGTGAGAATATCAATTATACAGAGGATGTGAGGTGTACAGTAAAGTAATAAAATCGCAGGGTCTTGGGATAAATGCATTGAAGGTGTTCACAACCCAGGTAGCTTTAGCAGGCCTCACTGGCTTCAACATTGCAAACTGAACAAACCACACACAGTGCTTAACCACCACATGTCATATACCAGCACTGTGTGCTGTCTTGTTTGTCACACACTAAAACCTACATACAAATATGCGCATACTAACCTTCACCAACATGTATATCTCCACCCTTCACAAACAGTTGCAATATGTCCTCTGCTCTATGCACATATACAAATGTGAATATATATGACACACATATATTTCTCTATATGTGTATGCCATACACACACAAGGTCCACACTGTTGTAAGTCCATGGACCTCACAGCTGAACTGTTGGGCCTTGCTGCAACACAAACAGGTGTCACATATGAACACACACTAACATTATGGGGGTATATATGGCTAAAAATGCTAGATAAGCATACTAGACTGCTACAGCAGTTGCCAATGCTAAGCTACACTTTAATATGACTACCATGCATGTGTTGTTCTGTCACATCCATGTTTATATAATGTCAGCGCTAATCCTCCCAACAGCCATTGGCCACACTCCTATACAGAACACAGATAACATGGATCAGATCTTTGACATTTAATGCTGAGCTACACATTTCACAGGTATGTCCCACTGCCCACAGGTACACACTGTATTGTCCATAGCAGTAGTTAAGCAGAACATCTATGCATAAATAAGTACTGCTGCCACATATGAATGGTTCACATTATGTAGACTATTCTTCAATAACATCTACTACATGCCAGTAAATACATATGTGTCACATACCTTTCCTTTGTATGATTTGGTAATATTTCTTTTTCTTTTTCCTTTTCTCTGTCTCCTCTCTGTCAGTCACTGCAATAGAGTGATTGAGTTTGTTGGCAGAGATTGCAGCCTGCTTTTGTAGGTATTTGTACATGAGCATGTGATGGCCTCTGCACCAATTAGTGGCCACCATTTGCTAATTGCATGCAGCTTGCTGTGTAGTAATTGCAGTAATCACTGTCATAGCAACCCAGTACTATAAATTGCTAACTCAGGTAGGCGTGGCCCTTTCAGCTTTCCAAGATGGAGATCATCCTTGTTTGCTGTGGACATCATTGTTTAAAACAGAAAGTTGGTATAGTTCTTATATCAGAAGCCAGGGGTGTAGCCAGAGATTTACATTTTGTACTCAGACCTAATGTTGTTGCTTCCAGTGCCCACTTGTTAGTGTAGAAATATACTCACCCCTCAAAATGCTACCCCAAGATAAATGGAAAGATGTACTTTCTTTTCAACTTTTACAATTAATTGCCATACAAAGCTAGTTATTGAGATGTATTCCTTTGGAGTAAGAATTGTTTGTGAACTGCTATACTGTGAATATTCATTTACTCAGTTCTAAACAGTTTGTGCTTTTTTAGTGTTGACATTAGCACGAGCTGCTCAGAAAAACTGGACACATTTCATTACTGTGAGTATGCTTACCTACATCCTTGGTAGACCCTGCACACACAGGTATATTCTATATTTGGGTAGCGGTGCAGAAGTACAGAGAGCGTAAGTATTATTGTGTGGATTTTATCTTGCTAGACTTACAGGGTTGCTGTGTACATGTTAGTTTATCAAGGCAAGTAGTCTGTCTGCGTAACTCCCAACTGTGGACCTATCCACATGGTAGCCAGAGAATAGCCTGTTATTTTTTGTCTGTGCACCACACAGGTCTTTTCAGCAATAGAGCAACGGCATTGTTACTGTTGGTTGCTGCCAGTACATGGCTACATACATTTATATTTCAGTGTTGTATTCCTACATAAGGGTATGCTTCCAAAACTCCTTCCAAAGCTATTTGCACAGTGTGTAACAGCAGAAAGGCTGATATGCCTCTGTGTTTCTGCCTCTGCAAGACCTCTCAAACACTCAGGTACATATTTGAACAGACTCAGGGAAAAGTAAAGGAAAAGTCAGGGACACCTTTAAAATATTAGTACCATTACGTTGAAACATTGAGAGAATCAGAGCACATGAATTAATACACCTTTTCTGAAGTAAAAGAAGTGTCTAACTCTTAATTATTAGTTTTTAGGAGGAATTCAGAGGGACAGAGCTAAAATTTCTGTCAAAATCAGGGACATGCCTGAAAATTAGGGACAGTTGGGAGGTATGGCCTCTGCCCTAAACAGATATGCCAGTGTTTGTACTGCTGTGATACTGTATGGAGTTGTAAAGTGATGGAGTAACATTATTTCCTGCTAGAATGGCTGCTTCTCTTATCACAGTCATGTAATGTAATCCCACAACAACTGTTGGTAGAGATCCACAGAACAAGTTGTGTGGTATGGCATTCCTATTTTTCCTTTACATTCACTCATTGTGATGCATGATAGATTTATTTCAGCACCAACTTGTTGTATATCTACTGTGGCTTAGTGGTACTTCATGTTGTGTAGTGTGTACAAGGTCCTGGGTTCGGGACTGACAGAGGTGTTTTATTTTGCTCCTGAGCAGAACAAGGGCCCACATACAGAGTGACTAAGGCACTTTTAAGCAGTTGTAAGCGGGTTTGCGTGGGTTTGCGCAATGCTTAGTAATGCTTAGCTAAGTGGAAACAAGTGCACACTCATGCAAACCCGCTAACTACTGCTTAATAGTGCTTACTCCCGCTAACCCTCATGCTCATTTCTTTGAAAGAAAAGAAAAATGGGGAGATAGGAAAGTGGTGAAAAAGGGGCACAAAGAGGGAAAGACAGTATGGAAAGTAGCTCGGGATGTGCAGGACAGGTGTAGGGAAGGTCCATAGCTGCCCATTTCTTTAATAGCAACAGCTGTGCATATAGAATAGATATGAAACCTTCAACCCCTGAGAGAGGGGTGAAGACAACAAAGTATATTATAATGCCATTTAAATTACATGTTATGTGTCCAGTGGACATGTGTGAAAAATGGGCAGCTATGTATAGGGCATAATTTTTTTTTTGGGAGCAGATTGCCCTTTTTTTTTCAGGTGAGAGTGGAATGTGGGGTAAGGGAAGTAGGCATATTTGGGGAGGTAGGTTGGGGAGGTAAACAGACAAGACAAGATGCATACAGGGGCAGTATATGACACATGTGATGTGTGAACACCTTTGACGGGGAGGGATGTTTGGAAATTGCAAGCCCATGAGCCCATAGATAGAAACAGTGGGACTGAGGTCCCCACCCATGGGTAGTCACCACTGCACCTTCACAGCCCAGAGGGTGGCTGTGCTGGGGGCTGTGTAGGAGGAGCAGGCTGACCCGGGAGTTTCACCACTCATGCCTCAAGCTGGCGTAGAGGTTCTGCAACAGAACGCTCAATCTCTCTACACACCAGAGCCCGGACCGTTCGAAGGGTGAAAGGTGGCCCTCTTCCACCCACGCTTGCATGGGGGGGTGAGCCCCATCCCCTGCAGTGCTTCCACCCGAAGGTGGCACAGGGCCAATGGAGGAGGAGGTCCCAGGCTGGGCACCGGACCTGCTGGTGTCAGGTGCCATGGTCAACTGAGGTGGGACAGGTGGGTCCGCTGGGACCGGCCTTCCCATACGAACTATGTTTTGGAGGGTTTAATAAAGATATGGGTTAGTAACAGTCAACAGCATTCCCAATTAGTTATAACAGCATGCAGAAGTATTTCCATTAACCCAACATGCCAGATTTTCAACAGTTGAGAAGCAAGCATAACACATGCATATATAGAACAATAGTGGACATTGTCGAAGCTTAATAAAATTTTTTCCTGCATCTGTGTGGAAAGAGGTCGTGTTCTGGGCGATTTGACTTGCACTGCTTTGGCGTTTTTGGAATTTCTTGCAGTGTTTATATATATATATATATATATATATATATATATATATATATATATGTCGGGAAATATTTTTGTATACAGATTTCCAACAGAAAATGGAATGTGCAGTAGTGGGACTCAAACTGGGAATGCCTCCTCTTTGCGCGAAGGCTCTAACCAATACGCTATCGCTATTTTGCTTAATTTGCGTATTTTTTTCTTATTATCCTCTTCGGTGTCTAAGATGCTATAACTGTAGCTAAGCAATGGGCAATCCCGCACAAACACATGCATATATGGGCAGCTATATCGGAATAAAACAAAAAAAAATTAAATTTCTTTTATTTTTTAAATTTGTATGAGTTTTAACATATGGGGGAGTGTAGTGCTACAGTGTACACATGTGAGCGTACTCGCTCATGTAACTCGACATTTCTCGAGTTTCGTCATTGCAGGGGCGTGGATTTTTGGACTGCTCAGCAGTCCAACACACCCCCTACACTCATCCACGCTCCGTTTAAGCTTTAGAGTTAAGGCAGCGCACCTTCATTAATATGCATGGCGCGCTGCCGTCATACTCTTAGATTGGCGTTTCTGTGTAAGACTAATCTAGTCTTACACAGAAGATTAGTAAATCCTGGGGTCATTCTTCTTGGGTACACACCTGCCATCAGTTAAAGAGACTCTGATTAACCCCAAATAAAGTTCAGCTGTTCTAGTAGGATTTTCCTGACATTTACTCAGTTGCGTGCTACAGCAAAAGCCATGGTTCGCAGAGAGATTACAAAGCATCAAATGAATCTCATTGTTGAAAGTATCAGTCAGGAAAAGGGTACAAAAAAATTTCCACAGCACTGGATATCCCATGGAACACAGTGAAGACAGTCATCAAAAAGTGGAGAAAATATGGGACAACAGTGACATTTCAAAGAACAGGACGTCCCTCCAAAATTGATGAAAAGACAAGATGAAAACTGGTCAGGGAAGCTGCCAAGAGAGCTACAGCAACACTGAAGGAGCTGCAGGAATTTCTGGCAAGTACTGGTTGTGTACTGCATGTGGCAACAATCTCCCATATTCTCCATATGTCTGGACTATGGGGTAGGGTTGTAAGAAGGAAGCATTTTCTTACACAGAAAAGCATCCAGGCCAGCTAAAATTTGCAAAACAATACATCATCTCCCAAAAGTATTTGGGAAAATGTGTTATGGTCTGATGAGACTTTTTGGCCACAATTCCAAAAGGTACGTTTGGCATAGAAACAGCACTTCACATCACCAAAAGAACACCTTCCTCACGGTGAAGCATGGTGGTGGCAGTATCATGCTTTGGGGTTGCTTTTCCTCAGCTGGAACTGGGGCTTTAGTCACTGTGGAGGGAATTATGAACAGCTCCAAATACCAGTCACTTTTGACCCAAAACCTTCAGGCGTCTGCTAGAAAGCTGAAGATGAAGAGGAATTTCACCTTTCATCATGACAATGACCCCAAGCATACATCCATATCAACAAAATAATGGCTTCACCAGAAGAAAATTAAAGTTTTGGAATGTCCCAGCCAGAGCCCAGACTTAAATCCAATAAAAATCTGTGGGGTGACCTGAAGAGGGCTGTGCACAAGAGAAGCTCTCACAATCTGACAGGTTTTGAGTGCTTTTTGCAAAGAAGAGTGGGCAATTATTGCCAAGTCAAGATGTGCCATGCTGATAGACTCTTACCCAAGAAGACTGAATGATGTAATTAAATCAAAAGGTGCTTCAACAAAGTATTAGTTTAAGGGTGTGCACACTTATGCAACCAGCTTATTGTACATTTTTTATTTTGTATATTTTTCCCTAACAGGTTTGTTTGTTTTTTCCATTGAATTGTACAGGTTATACGTCACATTAAAGGTGGGAAAAGTTTTGAAATCATTTATTGTGGTCTCGTTTTTTTATATCACAAAAACCTGGCATTTTAACAGGGGCGTGTAGACTTTTTAGGTGCACTGTAATTAGTAAGCACCATTTTGATGTAGTTGTATTAGAGGAGGCTTGCACTATCTGTAGAGGTTGGTTTCCTCAAAGGAATGCATTAGTAACTCCTGATCAGTGCAGATGACAAGCCTGAAATTGCCATCAGATATCAAGGAATAAGAAAGTGAAATCAAAGGTAAGGATTCATGAATTATGCATGAAATGAATTCAGCAGCTTTCTTCCATTGGTCTGTCAGTAATCAGTATAACAGCAAATGATAGTATTTAGGTTATCTCATCTTGCTTCCATTCTGTTATATCCTCAAATTGCAAAAGTGGTGAGTTTCCTTCCCTGCATAGATAAATGAAGATAATGCTGAAATATGGTGCCCTGTTGAGATGACAATACTAGAAATGTTAAGTGCCAACAAGCCCAAAAAAAGACTGAAAACATGGGGAAATACATTTCAGAGATTGCTCTTCTTTTATACTTCTTTTTCTTCAGTGGGGAAAGCCCCCCCCCCCCCCCCGCACCCACTGATGTGTTGGCAAGCCACTCAAACCCTCCCAAATTTATATTTATTGACTCCAGTATTGCCATAACTAACAGAAAAGGAAATATTCCCAGAAAAGGCCTATATATACTTGGTGTATGTAATTTGTTTTTTGGCCATTAAGTCTCTGCGCTTCAGGATTCGCTGAAATGGGTCCTGACATTTCCAGTGGTTACCCTGAAGGGTCTGGTGCAGGTGTACATATGGCTTCCTTTCATATAGGTCCATAGTCACTAAGGCCACTGTGCCTACCTCCCAAACTAATGTGTGCCTCTTCAGTGCAAGAGTTACACTTCCTCTACTCACTAGAAGCAGTTGTTTTACTGTGCAACACGTTGCCTTTTCATTTCAGTGTTTGTTTTTTCAATTTATTTCTTCATTAAACTGGATTTCTTTACCTGCAAAACTGCTTCAATGACTGTAAACAAATGCAGTTGTGATAGACAAATACCTCTAAAGAATTGTTATTCTTTATGGGGACTGAATACAACACCGAAGTACAGTATATAACCATTGCAAAAAGTTAAAAGAAACCAACAAAATTTGAAGACAAAAAAACACTGACATCGTTTGTAACAGAAACTACTAAACTATTAGAGAAATCAAAAAAAAGTTAAGATTCATACAGAAAAATGCAAGAAAGTCATGGAAATAATTCAGAAGAGGACAGAAACATGCAGCATATCTAAGGAACATCTCATTGCCAGTTCCTGGCCAGGTGAGACTGAAGTAATGTAAAATTTGAAACTGTGCTTTGTATAGTCATTATAGACTACTTCCAGAACTTCTTCAAATGTTTTTAAAGATGTTGGCAGTGGTATGTATGTCAAAGTAATAAAGAGTTTATTATAGCCAAGAGTGAGAACCTGTGTAACTAGCCGGCTGGGTATGTCCTTATCAGGGGAACATTTTTTCTGAACATAACTACCTAAAAACATTATTTTTTCACCATTAAAAGCACCTCCCACTATTTTGTTGGCAGTTCTGCTGGGTCATACCAACAGTCGAGGTTCACCACCTTCCTAATGATTTTCAGGACAATCTGGGCCTATTCCAGAGAACATCCTATTCATGGGTACAGGAAATAACTACTGAGAAGACCATCCCACCCCTTCTATAGAATTGATTTTCTTTCCCAAAGTAGGCAGTTTGTCTTTGTGGTCCATTTACTGAATCTCCAAAAACAAGCCACGTTATGAATCTTAATTCTATGTCATTGGCTATGCTGGAACTTTTGTATAACTGTCTTCATGTCAGTTGGAAGTGGCAAGAACTGAACAGACAGTTAACTAAAACAAGGTTGTTGAAAGTTTATTCAGCCACAAAGTATTTTTATTCACTGTACATCCTGATACTTTTTAACCATCTCAAAGGTTGCTGAACCTTGGAGGTAAGGAGATGACCCTTGTGGAGCTGACCATTCAACTAACTGCCCCTTTGGTTTGTTATCCATAATCGGGAGTAACAGATAGCTTCTTTGCTAGTTGGATAGCAGTGCTGCAGAAGCATTTTCTTAAAACTTGATAGATGGTAAACAAAAGCAAGTTGCAGCTTGTGTCTGCCTTACTAACATTCAGAAGAGTGGGTCAGACTTCCATACATTCAAACAAGTGTCAACAAAGCGCTATTTCCTTCTGACAGAGAGATTAAATATCTCTTCTGCCAGCAACCTGAATTCATTAATGAGGTCTAGTATTGTGTCAACCAAGAGGGAGAAGATGGACTGGTGTATCTTCTGTTTTTCATTTCCAGGAAGAGGTATCTATTTTACTTGCACAGTACTTAGGGGAAAATGTCGAAGCCTAGAGATCTAATAATTGCTACCTAAATGGCCAAGTTCTCTCTTTGGATGAACTCATAAGGTTAGGGGCAAACCTACCATTAACTTTCATTCAAGTTGCCAAAAGTGCTAGATTTCAAAGCAAAGAACCATCTTTGCAGTCCATTACTCAAGTGAAATATACTGTTAAACTAGACAAACTTTTTTGCAAGCAGCAATCTTATATCCAGAACAGGACAGGCAGAACCAGTATAGCTAAGAAGCAAAATAATTTTATTTTTTTAAGTATTAAACTAGTTCAAAGATTAGTAACGTAGCAGCATTTTTCAGGTTATATATCATTGCTGACTTTGACACTAGAACCTTCTCATTCAGAGTTCCACAAGATTCAGTAGTGGAACTAGGGTCTATATTAGATCACCAAATGCTCAAAAAAGCGAACAGTGATTAATCGACCCTATGTAAGCAAAAGCTTACAACTTCTAACTGTTAGAACAGCGATTTTTTTTTCCCTAGGGAAAAAAATCGCTGTTTCAACAAAAAAAAAAAAATAAAATAAACACTTTAAACATTGTGCCCCCTCACACCCCCCCCCCCGACTTAAATATACCAAGTCCGAGACCACACTACAGTGCCGAAAATGGCAAAGTAATGAAGTGGCCAAGCAAATTCTTTCCCAGGGAAAGAATTCCCTTAAAAGCCGTTTCGATATTTTGCAGTTTCATGCTTTTGAGTTCGACCAAGATGCATTCGAAAGAATGTGTCTTCGGTCTTCTAACAGGGAACCTGGAACTATTATTTTTCTCATTGTTTATTGACGTACTATGTACCACGGGACCTCCCAAATACTGTTTACATAGATAACACTATCATAACTAAAGCCAATAATCATCCTACAATTGAGGATGAAACTCCCCAGCATGACTTTAGTCTTAAATGAAACTGGTGATGTTGAAACAGTGTAATTATCAATACTCCAAGACAGCAGTAATGAGACTGGGCATTCCACAAAGACTAAGCATAACAAAATGGTCTAATAATTAAAGGCGCTCTCACAAAAACAATCTTTTCAGTAAGTCATCAAAAATATCTTGGTAGTATAGCTAGACTAGTACATAAACTTTCAACATAATTCAGAGGAAGCTGCAGATACTTAAACAGCTGGAATGGAAGCTGCTTATAAAATGTCTTACCTCCTAAGTATTTACTCAAAGCAAAGACTAGCCATTAATGTCCTTATCCCTAGAACTCTGTTAAAAAACAGCACTACATCAAGTTACTGAAAGTAGATCAAGGTTGGGGCTTATTTTAATGGCTAAAGTGTTTACCTCATAGACACAAAGTGCAGGTTTTGATTCTCAACTTTGAAAGAGAAACTGGCTAGGCTTAAAATGGCCCACAAAGGCAGCTATCCTAGTACTTACCTATGAACACTCATTCATTTTGCAGGTAATCACGTTGTCAAAACCACACTAGTAACCTTTAACTGCAAGAGCTGCCTTTCTGCTTGACTCATTTCTTAATCATGAATTATTGCCCATAATTTAAAAAAAAAAATTAGTAACCAGACATTTTTCTTATTCCTTAAGAAATCTAAAAGGCATACTGTTATACAGACCAGCTTTCAATCTAGCTATAATAGAAGGGTGTTTTTCCAACAGTTCCCAACAGATGGAATGCCATGGCGTAAAAAACAGAATAATATCTAATTATGCAATGTTGGAGGTTCAGCTTTAATGTTATCTTAAAGAAGATGACAAATTATCCTGCTTCAAAGGCATTGGTTAACAGCATAGTAAATGGGATTCCTATTACCTGATCAAACGTTTAGGTTAGCGAATACCTAAACTTCGATCTGGTAATAGCGAAAACAAAAAATCCGCGAATGGACGATTTAACACAGGGAAAGAAAAAGAATTCCCCTGGCTGTTATGTGGATTTTGCCCTTTTCCCTACTGTAGGGCAATCTCAGAATTGGTATATTTAGTTAGCGGGGGTGTGGAGGGTTAAATTATTTTGGGGGGGGCCGAGGGAATTCATTCCCTATGTTAAATCGGCTGTTCGCTGTTTTAATTTTTGGATATTACCAGGTCGACGTTCAGGTATTCGCTACCCTAAACATTCAATTGGGTAATATAGACGCTAGTAAATGCACTGACATTCTCTCTAATCTTGCTGTTTCATACATCTGTGAATCATGTAGCTAATCCACAACTTTATTAACTGCCTTGAATTTTGTTTTGTGAAGATAAACATATTTACTTTAGCAGAATATAATCTCTATCTACACCTTTCATTTTTTTTATTGCAGCTATCCTGAACACTTTCTCTGTTTTAACTTAACTTCATGATTTCACATATATTTACATCAACTATATACGTAGCTATATTTATTATGTATTACATATAATGTGTGTGTGTGTGTGTGTGTGTGTGCGCGCGCGTGCGTGTGTGTGTGTGTGTGTGTGTGTGTGTGTGTGTGTGTACCCACTTAAATATTTTTATGAATTTTTGCAAGCAGTGTGACTGCAAGATGCCTAGTTTGTGAACAAAAGGGTCTCCAAACCATCTCAGTCACCCAGTCAACAAGTAAATGAATAAATGAATAAATACAATTTGTAAAAAGCAAGCCCCATAACTCCAACATGCACTGCTGGAAGTGGTTATTGCTTTAAACCAAAATGTCAGCTGCCTGCTGAAACTGAATTTGCATTTCCCTTTCCTCACCACAAAGAGGTAATGGCTGTGATAACAGTTGCTAAATAATGCCCCTGTTAAAAGGAAAATACTCTTTCAGAGGAAATGGAAAACTTTGTGGGAGGCACCTGCTATATTTTATGTGGTGCGGTATAATTTTATACGTTGTACCTCAGATGGAGCTTAGCACCCAAAAATGAATACTACAAAGGCATCAATGCCTCTGAGGCTTATGTGCCGAGTTCTACCCAAGTTTAGCAGTAAGCACACTATTACATCCTATTTAGTTGGCCTTTAATTTGTGCTGCCTTCAGTGGTCTAAGATTACGTATGCAATTAAAAAGAGAGCATGGACTGATGCTGTACATTGCTGAGTATTGAGTCATCTTTGAATCTATTACTTACTTAGTACACTCAGTACTTTGGTTAACTGCCTGTACAAAATGCTTGACTCATCAAGTTTTACCAGTGCTGTCCATGGGAATGGAACATTTCCTGAAACAGAAAAAAAAATAAGGCTTATTTAGAAAATGTCTAGCACTGAATCATGCTTAAAGAACATCATATACTGGTGAAAGTGTAAACAATTGCAGTATATTCTCAGCTGTTTATGATTGTCCTGTTGTAGGTCAATATTTAAGGCCTAGTTATTCAAATTCCAAATTTCACCACAGTTTGCAGCTGAAAAGGATTTAAGTAGCTAAAATTAAACTACAAATTATCCAGCTGCTTAACCCCTGAACCTAGAAAGACATCTGAATCAGAAACTCCTAAACTGATTATTATACCCTTCCTGTTGCAGTAAATTATTCCCATAACAGAGTTGCAAACTGCTACATATACAATATCACTTTATTTGTGTAGCCAGTGAAAACGAATGCCACTACCTTAATTTATGCAAATCCAGCTGGCTTCCAGTAAAGTACAATACTGTAATGCTCTATGCTTCCTTTCAAACTCCTGTATCTGAAGTTATGTCTTCTTACATGCAAACTGGTCATAAAAACAACTTAAGCACTAAGGTCACTTTTTTAGGACACCACCTTTCCAGTGGGATCATCATTTTACCTAGATATTACTCCGGACATGGCCTTTGTTCAAGTTTCATCTGCCATCTGGAGTATGCTCCCATTAGTTGAATGAACTGGAAGAAATTACTACTCATAAATCTTGCAGATTATATGTGCAGTTATCATCAATGCAAAAACAGTTAATACTTTTGTAGATAGTATGCCAAGGTTGCAAAAATATTTTTAGTGTCTTTCTATGTTGAACTCTACAAAACTATATTTAATTTTATATGCCTGCACAAAAACCTTTAGATGATTTGACTATTTAAACTGAAAAAAAGTTTCTTTTTTTTTTGTAGTTTCATAAATAGCAGTCACTGTCTTTATTCTCTCTCAGAGTCTGAAGTAGTCTGGTGGTTGGTACAGAGGATTAAGGTTGAGAGGTGTTAATAAGCTATTTTCTGCGGTACAGGGTTCAGTTCCCCTCAGCATTCATTTGCTTACTGTGCGAGCTTGAGCAAGTTTCTTAACCAAACTGCTTTGGGGCAGTTAGGAATTTGGTCTAGGCTGCTTAATGGCATCCTAGGCTGCATGCCGAGTAACTACTTTTGAATTAATTTCAGGTTCATTTAAAGAAAATTATCGTTCAGTATGTTACTCTAGAACTGTGTGAAGCCCTAAGAATGTATAACCTGGTTAAAGGAATACCTAAGCAGCATTTGGTCCTATCCTAATATAAAGTGACACAGAGTTATTCTTTCAAGTGTACTTCTTGCTCTGTGAATTTCACTTCAAGTAAAAGCAGTCTGGTAGCATTTTAGACCACCAGAATAAAGTTAGAGATCACAGACTTCAGTATTTCTACCTCCTTTCCTTAGTATCCTACAGTTGCACCATAGTTTATTTCTTTTACTTCTTCTAACTATTGTATCATTATGTATTTCTTCTCCCCTAATTCCTACCTCCTTTCCTCATCTATCCCCATAGCTTCTGTGTTTTTAATTTTTTCATTCTTCTAACTCCTCATGTCACTATGGTTTTCTATCATTCCTTGATCCACATCTGCATTGTGTTTAATGTTTATAGGTTCAATGGCTTTCTTCTAGGCTAATGACCACGAGGGTCATTATAGGCCTAGCCACCTAACCCATCCCAGTTTTGTTCCCGAATACTTTGGACATCTGTTTGGTGCTGCATGTTAGTAAGGAGGTAGCTAAGGGTTTTGTTGGGGGGTTGGGCATGTTAGTTGTGGATTATTTTACTTGCTCTTAACCCTCGTCCATCAGAGATATGGGGACCAGGCCAAGACTGAACTTGTGATTTCCCATCCAGTGCTCAAGATTTTGAGTGACTAGAGTCAGGGATGAACTCTGCATCACATGGATGGAGAGCCTATTCGATAGTGCAGAGATCCTTTGAGATACATATCTGTCTTTCCAGCATGTTCCATTTGCTTCTCAGTTGAAGTTCAGGTCCTTGGATCTGGTGTTTCTTGTGCCGTTTGTTTTGTGGATGTGCAAAAGTCCATCAGAGCTGGAGCTGAAGGATGTCTTATATGCCAGGCATAGGTCTTAAGGCAATCAGTGTATGACAGGATAGTCATACCTTTGCAGTCATTCCAAATGTTGTAAGTGTCTAGTCAGGTACATGCCAAAGGGAGCATTTTACTCAGTGATGGATCTGATAAGGGCTGCGTAGAGTGGTACTATAACTTCCTTGGACCTGGATGCCATATCCTTGCTTATAAGCTGGGTAGCATAGAATGATTTTTTTTTTTACTACTCGGCAATGTGTTAGTCGAAGGACAGATTACTGTCTACATATCTTCTCAGATCCTCAAATACCAGATCAACTCCCATTATTAATGGAATAATTTGCTTGAGTGGATGATATCCCAAAGGGCTCTATATTGCCCTTCTTAATGCTGAGTTTTAATCCATTGCTTTGTCACCAGTCATTTGTCTGTGTTAGACCCTCTTGTAGGATGTTAGCGTTATGGGGGATCTATGCTAGCTTCCA